>NC_135328.1:117686044-117986044 GCF_023851605.1 Tamandua tetradactyla | reverse complement strand
ATGGTTACATATTAATAATAGTGTCATATATTACAATAATAGATTTTTTAAAATATAAACTGATATAAATTTAAAATTTTGTTAATGCTTATTTGGGCAGCCATTGATTCAGGAATCTCCTGACTGAAAGTGATGAAGAGCTTTCTTAAGGATGTGGAGAGGTTGAGCTTATACAGAACTAAGGGAGAAGCAAGTGAGGAAAAGTTTTTGGTTGGATATTTAAGCTACATTATTTTATTTTGGCTATTTCTGATAGAATTCCTTGTCTAAGCGTTCTTTTTCTGATTGGCTGGTATTAATGATCCACCTTCTTGTACTGAATCTACCTCTTCAATGTTTGATCAGGTTACTTGGATTTGCCATGGGTCAGGTATTGGTCAAGGCTAGACAGCCCAACACAATGACCTCTTCTATTTTATTTTAACAATTATTATAATTGAATAATAGATAATTTATTTCAAAGTGAGGGAAGTTAATACAGGGAGTTAGTTATAGAAATTGGAGGCATGAACGGGCAAAAAGAAAGCTTAGACTAACCCATAGGTAATAACTGTAGGAATCAGTCTGTGTCTGTATCGGTGCCCAGGGAATCAAACAGCAGAGATGGAGCAACCAGAACGTAGCATGTCAGAGGAGACCCTCAGGCCTCTGAAGAGGGGTTGATCTTGACTTCCGCTGAATCCTAGTCACACATCAAAGAAGAGACTAAACAGGAGTAGATTTCATGCTAAAAGTCCATGGATAAATAAGTGGATAAAGTTTGAGAAGAAGTGATAAGTATATAGGTTCCTTCCACTCCCCTTCATCCTACCTACAACCCCTCTTCCTAACACACAGACACCCATCATCCAAATACAACTGTAGCTGCAATATATTTTTAAAATTACACTCAATGTCTATATTATTAAGATGTTAAAATATTCACCAAAACTGAGTCATTAGTAGCATTATAGTTACATTACATGTGAGATGCAATTATTTTTTCCTTGTATTGATTATGTCTTTGGTTTGTTTGAATTAGGCTTCTATGACAGAGGTGTAATTTTCCCTTACATGAATATCATCTCAATATTGCAGCCACTTGTCTCTGCTGGTGCTGCCTAATGGGATGAAAGAGGTTTCCACAGGCCAGACCACTAGTTGGTTCTCCATGGGAAAGGGAGCTCTCAAGCCATGGGTATGAAGTTGATTCCATGAACCAATTTTTGTGCCAATATCTCTCTTGTGAGTGCTGCCTGGACTTTCTGGTACCTCTTAGTGTGTGTGTGTGTGTGTGTGTGTGTGTGCATGTATGTGTGTGTGTGTGCTGGGGGTAGTAAGGCTTGGCTTGGAAGGAGAACCCTGACCCTGGTGATTTATCAGAAGAGCTCCGAATTAATTCAAGTTGCCAGGAACATCCAACTCACATAATGTTGTTAGACGGACTCTGTTTTGTTCTTGGAGTGGAATAAACCTACCTGCATTACCTATTATTCCTAGGTTATGGAGCAAGAATTGCCTGGTCTGAGTCACCTCTTTGCGATCAGTTCAGTATGGGCATAAGATGTCCTGCTGCTGCTGTATTATTCCCCCAATCTTGAGATCCCAGACTAATTTATTTCCTTCACCACCTTGCAGAGTTGAACTTTGGGTGTCCATTGCATCATTTTCCAGGTTTTATAGCTGTTCTTACAGAAAGGGAGTAAGGAGAAAAATTATATGTCCCATTGTCTGAATAGGATGTGGGATAATAGAACATTAAATCATGTGATTAGTGCTCAGAAAGGGCCATATATCATCCGTAGGAGAACATGGAAGAAAACACAGCTCCACTGCTGAAATATCAAAGAAATATTAATGGGTATGTGATGTGTAATCTACGAACTATGGATGACAAGGAAAGAGAACAAAAAAAAAAAACAAAAAACAAAGTATGTCCATTTATATCATAATTCATGAGTTTGAACTTGAAATATGAAACCTGAAATCATGGGCCACTGCAATAACGAGGACTTGAATTTATAAATGTGTGAAATAAGAAATTATCATTCTGCAAGGCAGTCAATGGAGAACTTCAAAATTCTTCTTGGTTCCAGAAGGAAAATTTTTTTAACCAATCTATATATAGCTGGGTAATATATGGTTGAAGAATATGCTCCAGTGTGTGTGATAATACAGCTTGTGAGTTCCTATCTTCAGTCAACTCAAATTGATGAGGTTCTACACAGAGCTTTGTTCTATCACCAACAAAAATGTGTTTACAAAGATAAGCTAATTCATCACAGTTCATTAATACTCACAGGAAAAAAAAAACAGTTTTTCAAACAAAGAAAGGAAGCACCAGCCTACTATAACTTTTGAACAGAATGTGGGTGGTGACAATGAAGTTTATACCCCATTGGCCAAAAATCCAACAGAGATAAACCTATACTATGAACAAATCAATTTTTTAACCCAATGTAGTTAAATAGAACACTCCAGAGGGACCGTGGAATGACCTTCAATAGTTGGGAGTAAGAATATTTTGCTTGGTTTGAGTTTCTATTGAAGGATTCTGAAGATAACATAATGTGGTGGGAACCATTTCTAGATGAGTTGTTCTTTCTGAGGTGGGAATAGAAGAAGTGAGGGTTACACAGGAAATAGGTCCTGTCATGAGTAGAAAGTAGCTTAGTAATTGGGTGTACTTAGTGAGTGAGTATAGCAAAGTGGGTCTGCGGTATCATGGGTGAGAAAACAAAAGTCTCTCAAGGAGGGGGTCCTTATTGTATTTCACAACTGCTGTAAAACCTTGGGAGAAACTATGTCTTCTCTGATTTTGCAGCTGTTTTATATGTGTCTGTTTCCCAGTATAAACAATGCAGAGCTGCTATCTTGCTTTAGAGAATCAATGAGGTCATTTCCAAGTCCGTTTTTGTCCAAACTTAATGATCTATTTTTCATATGCTGATCTTCCTCCTCAGAAGTCTTTGCAGAGCATCCTTTACTTCTTTGTTCCTCAGGGTGTAGATGAGAGGATTTAACAATGGTGTGACCACAGTGTAGAAGAAGGTGAAGAACTTGCCATATTTTGAAGAAAAGTTGCTCTTAGGGTCGGTGTAAACCATTGCCACTGTCCCATAAAACATGAAGACCACAAGAAGGTGGGAGGAGCAGGTAGCAATGGCTTTCTGCCTTCCCTCCTCTGACTTGATTTTCCCAAGAGCTTGAGCTATGTAGCCATAGGAAGTTAGAATCAACCCCACTGGCACAATGGTGAAGAGGACAGCAGATATGGTCATCTGCCACTCATTGGAGGAAGTATCTCCACAGGCAAGACGTATGAGTGCAGGGACCTCACATAGAAAGTCATCCACGCGGTGGTGGGCACAGAAGGGAAGTTGGAGTGTGATGGGGGATTGAATCAGGGATTCCACCAGGCCAGAGAACCAAGCCATGAGTGCCAGCTTCCAACAAAAATGAGGGTGCATGATTATGGTGTAGCGTAGTGGCTGGCAGACAGCTATGTAGCGATCATAGGCCATCACCACAAGCAAGACACCTTCTGTAGGACCCAGACAGAGAAAGACACACAGTTGAATAACACAGCCCGTGTAGGTTATGGTCTTGTCTGGCCCCCAGAAGTTGAACAGCATCTGAGGCACTGTGGTTGTAGTAAAGCAGAGCTCCAGGAAGGAAAGATTGCTAAGAAAGAAATACATGGGGGTGTAGAGGTGAGCATCTATGCAAGAGAGCAAAATGATGGTCAAGTTTCCTAGGATGATCATGGTGTAGAATATGATGACAACCCAGAAGAGAATCATTTCTAGCCAGGGCCATTCAGAGAAGCCAAGAAGGATGAAACCAGCTGGGAAACTTTCATTGGTCATTCCTGTTAGGTTTGACATTGGGTTTAGAAAAAATTGTAAGTAACATATTGTAAACTGATTCTGTGGATTTTTTTAGAGAGGGCCACATTTCTCCCAAATGCAGAACATATGGACATTTTCCCTTATCTTAAACCAATGTGGTATAATCTCTCCTTTCATAAGACCATGTTGTTAATACAAAAAAGAAGCCTTTGTATAAACAAACCCGTGTAATTCATGTCTAAAACCTGCAATCACAGCATCCACAGTCACATCCTCCTGATTTCTTTAGATCACTTGCATTTCTTCCTAGGATATTGTTTCAGTCATGTATGCTGTATCTATTCTAAAATATTTATCATAAAATGCAAAACTAATTGTGTTTTTCAAATAAATAGACCCCAAGAGGAAGACAGTATTATCTCACAATATTTTGTAACATTACTAGAACATGTGCAATGGGGACAATCCCACTTACAAGGCCTCCTGATCTCCCTGCTGGGTAACATAGTCACAAAAATGAGACCTTGTATGAAATACCATTCTTAGAGTGACTGAAGAAGCACCTTGGCATAGGAGACATACCAGCTTTTAAATAATGCAAACCTAGGAGTAATTTCTGGTTCTTTTACCTTATATGAGTCTATTAAAATTGCTTTCTGTAAATAACTTAAAAATCTAGTCACTAATCTCATCTACAAAGGGTTCTAATAACTTCCATTTTATTGTTAAAGGGGTTATCAGTGAAATGGTGTCTACTACCTTTTTTCACAGTACACTAAGCACTACTAACACTAGTAGACTACAAGCATCATCATTTCTGTCTAATTTGTCCCTGCAAATATCTATTATTGTCATCCTCATTAATCAATTAGGTATAAAAAAAAAAACTTAGCCAAGGGTCATAATTTTAAACATAGAAATGAAAAAATTGTCAAAAACATAAAATCTATAACTATTTAAGGCTTTACTTCATGAGCAGGGGCAAAAGTTGACACAAAGACATTCACTAAATACTATCTTGAGATTTTTTGGGGGGGAAGATTGTCATAGAATATTGATTTTATGTCTTCAGGTATTGCTGAATACTTTAGTGGAAATAAAGAATATGACAGAATCAAATTATGCTGTTAAGTAAAAGAAGTTTGAGTCATGGATTGGGATATTTTGAAAGGAGTCATAGTAGGGAAAAATTTGAAGAAACATTAGTTGGTAGAATTTCTATTCCATAGCAATTTCCTTCTTAATTATTCAGTGTCATATTTGTACCAAGCATTATGCTGTTATCTAAGCTTAGACTGTGAAAAACATGAAATCCTGCTTTTATAAATCTCATGAAACCCAGAAGACAAAAATCATAAGTAAATACATAAATAAGAAGAATTCAATATTTTCATATGAGAAGTTATATAAAGGAGAAAAATAGTCTATTATAATTGAAGATAACAGTACAGGATGCAAGAACCAGAGGGTAATGATTTCACTTACAGGGAAGAGGAAAAGCAAAATCTCTTTTACAGTAAAAGTGTGTCAGAAAGAAACTGCTGGTGCAACTGGGGAAGCAAGTGGACTGTGCACACTGCGTCAGATGAGCTCAGCTTCTCTCTTCTCACTTCCCAGGACTATTCTTCTGGACTCATTCCATTATTTTTCTCTACAAGGTACCTTAAATTAATTATACAATGTTTATTCTGTCTCCTTCAGTCTGTACCACTTGTTCTGTTTTCTCAGTATCGATGGGACATTTATTTAATTCACTTCCCTAGCCTGTCTCATAATGCAATATTGTACTAAATTGCATAGTTTGGGAAAAAATTTTCCAATTGTCCATCTGTGATTTTGTTTTTAAAATACTATGAGTTTGGAATATCCTTATGCAAAGAAAAAATACATTCAAGCCAGTGGTGTTCTGTGGTATTTTGGGGCTAAATTAGACTGAATGACGTTTTTAAATATTTATCTTTTTCAGTATATAAATGCCTTTTATGAGCACTATAGATAATTTAAGAGATATATATATATATCAAAAAAAAGAAAGTAAAAGCAATACATAATTCCATCATGGAAAATATAAGGATTTGTTTTCTTATTTCCAATGTTTTGAGTAATAAATATGGAATATATATATATGTAGACATACTATTTGCTTTACATGGCATATAAGATATAAAAGATTTAGATTAGAATATGGCTGTATATAGTTCTAAATTTACTTACAGGTTATGATTATGTATGTGTTCTTATGGCTTATAATACCTATAGAAAGATCTCACTTTTGAATATAGTTTAATGTTTTATAATATTCCATCTTAGTAAAATATAAAACAAATTTCATCCTATTTTCAAAGTAGGCTTATAATATTTTTGCTCATCTAGATGTGTACTGAAATTAATAGCTCTGTGGAAAACTCACATTACTAGAGGTAATATACTTATTTGATTAATGTGTTCAGGCTGCTTTCCATCAAGGATGTGCCAAAAACCATGGATCACAGGTATAGGTACGGGGTTGAGTCTTTGTTCTTTACTCACAGCATCACTGATAATCATTTCTTTTTCTTCTCATCAGTAAGTAAATGAGTGGTACTTTGTTACTGGTTTAGCGTCCACTTTTATCAATAATGCATTCTTTTTTAATTTACTGGTCATTTGTGAAGTTTTCTTTACTGAAATTTTTTGTTGTGCCAAGTTTCCCTTTTTAACTGATATATTTATCCTTTTTCTGATTAATTTGTAAGAGATTATAAATGACTACAATATACCCTTCCTTTTTTAAATATGGTCCACAAAAATACCCCACTTATAAAGTTTGTTTTAATATTGTTTGCCTCTTAATGTACTCCTCAGGAGTTTTTTCCTTTATTCAAACTCCGATTTCTTTTCCACAGTATTTTCTTTATTGCTTATACATATAGCATAGATAAAATTTTACCCATTTTTTGGTGTAGAATGTTTAATTTTCTGTCTAAACCTTTAATCAGATTATTTTTTATTTTAATGACAATATAGGTATAAAATTTATAACTAATTAGTTGCTAAATTTTCCCAGATCTAGTGTTCAATGGAATCATGGCAAGAGCCACACCTTCCTTTCCTGTGTTATGGGAAAAAAAATGATCCAATCTCTCTTCTCTCTTTCTTTATCTCTTTTATTTTTATTTTCATCAGATTGTGGCAATAGAAACTTCTAGTAATTTTATTAAGTAATAGTTAATAGGTTTACATATAGATTTTAGTTCTAAATATGCCATAGCTTCATTAAATATGATCCTGTGTCTAACTGAGAATACATAAAATACCCATGCATATGGACTAATGAAACCTTAGGGTCATATTAAAATATATTTTACAGAAATGTCTGCCTTCATGCCTTTCAATATGAAGGATTTTTAAAATCCACTACTGTGATATGATAAATGCAACACTGTACAATAAAATTTATGAAGTAAGAGCGATAAAAAAACGTTTATAAGTGTTTTGAGTGTGGGGGTGTGTTTTTGTTTTGTTTTGTTTTGTTTTTTTGGCCTGGGCAGTCTCCGAGAATTGAATCCTGGTCTCAGGCCTGGCATGCGAGAATTCTGCCACTGAGCCACCACTGCACCACCCTGGGTGTGTTTTAACACAAACATTTTACAGCTAATTTTTTATAGCTCAGAACTCTGAGGCTGAACAGACTATAATAATATCTTGTGCATCTTAGAATACATCCTGCCCCATGAAACTCCACAGAACCTAACACTCATTCCCTTCAATTTTAGGGAAATAGTATGTCTTCTGAATTTATGAAAGTCTTATCTTTTCCATTTCCATTTTTGAACATTTCCACCTCAGAAACATAAAGTGCTTACCTGCATTGGAAAGCAGGTCAATGGCAGAGTTGGGCAAAACCTAAGATTGCCTGCTGGTGGCCACACATTGTCTCTGTCCTGGGTTTGAGGTCTCATCTCAGTCTCCCCTACATTGTCTGTCCCACTAAATACATGGCATAGTGCAGACTTAGGAAGAGGGCCCCAAGATGCTACCCGGGTTTTTGCCATTGAGGAAAAGAGCATAAGGAGCACAGAATGAACTGAGCTTCTTAGTAAGTCCCTGGGGTTTTCTATTTCTGCAAGTAATTAGAAGCCAGGCCTAAAATGTGGCAACAACCTGGGAACTGAATGTATACTTCTTTTATTTTCAGTAAATGACTTGAACTATCATTTAAACTGTTATCAGTTGGTTCTTTGAAATAGTCTCCCAATTAGTATACTTAAGAAATTGATTTACTGATTATATATCTCAAAGTTTTCATGAAGCTTTTGTTTATTCACTGCACCAGTGTTTATTTAGCATCTGCTATCTTCCTAAACCTGTTTTAGTGGAGAAAGAAAATAAAAAATAATTAATAAAAAACCTTCTTTCTTATTCTGAAATAAATTAAATTCAAATGATATTATACAACAAAACAGAGAAGATGAAGAATCCAAAACAATGCTTACAAAATAGATTTTTATAATGAGGTTTTGATATGCAAGGATAAAACAGGATATAAGAAACAGCCAAAGTTTTTCTCAGGCATGCAATGATATATAGCAAAATTAAACAGATGACTATAGAACATTTCATTAATTGTTCTGTGATAACATTTTCAACATGTGGAAAAACCTAAAAGGCTTTAAACAATTCAAAACCAGTTTTTGAAAAAAAGACTTTAATAGTTAAAAATAAAAATGCATTTTTTTTAAAATATAAAATTTTCTCTTTAGACAACATCATACACTAAATTGTAAAGGAAGAATGAGGCATGGTAACAAAACATAGGAAAAAAAGCAATAAAATGTTACACTACAGGTACAAAAATTATTAAAGTTCATATTCCTTGAAATAAAAATCTAATAAAAATGGTATTTCTGTGAAAAGAATTCAAGGCATATACATGAAGTGACAAAGAGGTAAATATAAAACAAAATTAGAAAGTTAACAAAGCTTAGGTAATAAATAATAGACAAAATGAAGTAAAAAAGAAAATTACTCTAAGAAAAAAAGAAGAAGATAAATAGCCAAAAATGTTTAAGGACTTGAAAAAAAGCTTGAAAAATCATAAGAAAACACAGTATGAAAATTTGGAAAATTATAAAAGCAAGTGGTAGATTTGGAAAGCACCAAATTATGTCAAACATCATTTAAATTATAATTACTGTGTTAAAATATAAAGAAATGACTAGGTAGAAAATGTACTCTGATACACATTTCAAAGTATGACATAGGAAAAAACATTGGCTATACGCATAAGCTGAGAATTACTTGGAAATCCAGGCAAAAATATAAAGTCATCTAATGGATGGAAATATCAGCCTTATTTCTATTTTTTTAAATAATAAAAATAATTGATAGAATAGAGCAATATTTACAAGGTTTTAATGTAATATCTTTTAAATAGTGTACTTTATTTTCAGGTTTTTTTTGAAGCATAAGAGTAAATTGAAATGTTTGATGTGTTAAGAAATATAATACCCATAGGTGCTTTACTGTAATAAAATTGGTTCAGAAGAAGCCTCACTGAGATCACCAAGAGATGAATAAAATTGTTATGTTAAAATGGTCCATGATGGGACTGAGTCGTTTAAAATCAACACCGGATTATATGACAAAATATTATTATTAAATTATGTATGACTTGAAATAGAATATATTTGTAACAAACTGTGACAAAACTGAAATAATAATAGAACAGAAGGTTCCAGAGGTTGGTGAGAGAGATTAGTGAAACATAAATACAGACTACTTCCCCACCGATGTTTACAAGTCTTTCTTTTCATTTTGTATCTCCAAAAATAAATGCTTTTCTTGGTAGAACAGTCCATTCACATTTTAAAATTGATTAATTAGTTAGTGGAGAAATAAGCCCACATACATCATTAAAGTCATTATAAAACTTTATTTAAGATGAATGATTAAAATCATGAGCTCTGTGCATTTCAGACAAGGTGATAGGATGTACAAATATATTAATTACTGTTTTCTTAAGAGATAGTGAATAGGTGTGTAAAATTGAATAATAGATATTTAAATGCATTTTTGAACTGTAAAAGCAATCAAAATGGTAACTATCAGAACTTAAACACACAGATAATTATATAATCCATTCAAAACAGAAATAAGTAAAATAAAGGAAGTTAAAGTAAAAGGAAGAATAGCAAAAATAAGATGTCAGAAAGAAATGAAACATTGATGATGTGCTTAATGGAAATGGAACAAGCCCACATATTAAAAGAGAAATAAAAATAATATTAAAATGATAAATAATATCATTTTTCCTACAACAGGATTTGATTGTTTGAAGAGCAATGTTGGGCAGGAAAATTTAAGATGCAACACAAGAATAATAATATCAAAATATTCATATTGCAATTGCTTTAAATTATTCAATTATCTTGAGTAGACTCTACCTGACAAAGGTTGAGATTTCCATCCATCTTCTTTGTGTCTATTTTAGAGTATGATAATGCTTCATTACACAGATTACATATTTTGTTGACCTTTAATTATATGAATTTTGTGAGGTTGGTTTTTTGGAATGCATTTATTTTCACTAAATTTTATAATTCTTTAAGAGAAGCTTCTGACTTATCTTATCAGTAGCCACCCAGCCAGCATATTATTTGCTTTTATTGATTTTGTTGTCCCTAATAGATGCTTTACAGCAAATTGATCATATAATCTTTTTAAACAACCCCATGTACTAGAAATTGCTATTTTTCTAACCAAGCCTTCCAGAATCTTCCCTAGCCTACCTCTCCTAATATATTTGACCTTTTCCATCTTACCCTGAAGTTTCCCAAGTATTTTAAACATCTTCCTACTTGGGGACCATGACAATAATATTTTTTAAGAATTCTGACAATTGCTATTTCTCCATTCTACATCCCACTTCCTGGATTATTCTTTCTATCAATATTTCAAAGGCTATTTGCCCTATGTGACCACCAAAGACTATCTTCTCAGAAAACTTCCCTAAATCCAACCCTCTTCCCAGAAAATTTCCAAACTATTTTTCAGCTGCATGTTCTGTTGAATGGTATCATGTTTCACTCTTTATTTCAAACTTTATTTAGAAATTAAGTTATTTTCTGTTAGAGAAATTGTAACAACATAGAAAAATCATTCCCCATACACTGATTTTCTATATATATCTCCCTGTTATTGACAATTTGCACTAGTATTGTGCATTTCTCAAAATTAATGATAGAATATTATTACTGTTCCATTAACTACTGTCCATGGTTTTCAGTAGGTTTCCTTCCTTGTGCAATACAGACATATATTTTAAATTTGTATTCTAGTAAATTATAGAAATCAAAATTCTAATTTAGCTATATTCAAATATAGAATTCAGTGTTATTATGTTCACAATGTGTTGTGAAACATCATCCATTACCAAAAACTTCTCATGCCACAGATAGAAACTCTAAATAATTTAAGCAATAAATCCCCATTTCTTAACCTCCATACCAGCCTCAGGTAAACTATTTTCTAATTTCTGACACTATAAATTTGATTTGGTCAAATCATAAATATTTGACCATTTGTGTTCACTCAACATGATGTCTTTAAGGACATAAAAATCTGCAGTGAAACAGATTTATTTCTCACATCAATATTTCTGCTGTGGTTTCTTTGATCACTCATCAGAATTATATTCTTCAAATTTTTAGATATTCAAATATATTTGCCTATGACCTTGATATTTGAATGCTAGTTTAGTTGACAAAAAAAATAATAATAAAAAACCAAAAAACTCCTTGAGAATTTTGTGGGCCAGGTTTCTTAGTCTTCTTGAGTAATTCTTTGCGAATGTTGAGGCTGGTTTGAACTTTGTTCCCCTTTACAGAAATCTTGATATGTTTTCCTTTGTACTCAGAGGACATTCATGTTTACAAAACTTCAGTACTTTTATTAGGTTATATTGTAATACTGATTATTCTATATCTTCCTTTTTCCCTGGAATATGATGAGACTTTCAGGTTTTACAATTAAGTTGTATTTAATTTCTGTAAAGTTTTCTCGAATTATGTCTACATCCTTTTCTTCTATTTTGTTTGACTCTGTTCTTTAGGGACATCTATTATGTTCCTATCAGATCATGTCTTTCTTTTCATAACTATGATTTCCTCTCTAATCACTGTAAATTCTTTGTTTAGTACCTTTGAATCTCATTTTGTTTTGTCTACCATGTCTTAAATGTACCTTACTCTTCTTTTGGGAATGTATATGCCATTCATTTGGTGATGAACATAAATTTTCTTCAGCCACTTCCTTTCAACTTCTTGTGCTGTTCCTCCATGTATGTCCTGAGCTCTCACTGAGCTCTTGGCTTGTTTCACCAGGTTCTCTAAATTGATAGGAAGAGGTTTGATTGTGATTTTCAAGCCCATAAAGACAATACATTTCTGATAACCCTTCATCTGTCATTTACTTCCCTGATCCTTCCTTTCTTAGTTTCTTGTACTCTCTTTGACTATACCCTGTTCATACCCCTTTGTGCTGACTAATCATCTGTACATGAAATGACTCCTGTGCTAGGGTGATTCACTCATCTCTTTCCTGATTTTGGCATAGGAAGTCCACAGTCCTGGTAAAACTTTAAAGGTGGGTCACACTATAACTGAATAAATTAGCCTTGGCAAGAGATATTCTAGGTAAGGCCCAGGATGGTGTTCTGGTCTACCCGGGATCCTTTCTGGGAAGCCACCTTCTGTGTGAGGTTCTTTGGGTTGTGATTTGGGGATAAGGAAGAGAAAGAGAGCTTGATTATCTCCTTCTTAGTGATCCACCAGTTTCTCAGCCCCATTTTCAATCTTGTTCTCTTTCCTCCCCCCTCTCCTCTTTATAACTTGGTGAGCTTTGTCTCTTTTTTAGTAGGAAAACTAGCTTTTATATCATCAGGATTTTTTCTAAAGTTGATAGCATCCACATGCTTCATTGGTACTTAAACTGTCCCAGTTCTTACAACTCCAAAATACATTTTTCTTAAGGGTTTAATATTTAATATTATTTTAATAATCTCTTTTAAAAACTTTAAGTTATGTTAGTCAAGATGTGATGGAGAGGCTGGAGGGAACTGCCTGAGAATGTAGAGCTGTGTTCCAGTAGCCATGTTTCTTGAAGATGATTATATAATGGTATAGCTTTCTCAATGTGATTATGTGATTGTGAAAACCTTGTGTGTGATGCTCCTTTTATCTACTTTGTCAGCAGATGAGTAAAACATGGAATAAAAATAAATAATAGGGGGAACAAATGTTAAAATAAATTTAGATTGAAATGCTAGTGATTAATGAAAGGGAGGGGTAAAGGGTATGGTATGTATGAATTTTTTTGTTGTCTTTTTATTTCCTTTTCTGAATTGATGCAAATGTTCTAAGAAATGATCATGATGATGACTATGCAACTATGTGATGATATTGTGAATTTCTGATTATATATGTAGAACGGAATGATCATTAAAAAAAATTTTAAGTTATTAAAAACTCTAATTTGACCTCTGACTGACCACAGGGAAATGCCATAGTCAAGGGAGTGTTGGCAGGTTTGGAAAATGTCGGTTCATGTCTCAGAATTTTAGCCTTCAATAGTTCCTTCTTATTCTAATGTTTTTAAGCCTAGGTGGAGATGGATTTATTGTTCTGTTTTTTACGTGTAAGATAAACTCAGGGAAGGTGAGAGGGTGAGTGAAATTGGCTCTAGTTCTGGGAGGTGGTGTGATGGCAGGGGAGGCCATCTCATATGGGTTAAGTCGGCAGAGGCCATGTGGTCTGCAAATGGTGACCTGCTGATGGTGCATCTGAGATTGAGGGTGTTGAGGGTGAGGAAGGTCAAATCAAAACATGCACCCATGAATGCTAAGATGGACAAAGTGTTACCGAGATGGCCAACAATCAGGCGATTAAAAGCCCTCATTTGCAACTTGCTAAAGCCAAACAAATCAAGAAAAGCCACTTACCATGAAAGTGCAAAGGCTGCCCAGGAAAGGATGATGGAAAAAGCAGGCACACCAGGAATGATGCATCTCCCTGCAAAGGTCATAAGCTGTACACAGCCTTCTATTCATCATGGCATCAAGGGCTCGGTGTTATCTTGGGAGCCCTAACATGGTTTAATTATAAAAGGGCTTAACCAGTAGCAGGAGCCCTACCTCACATTGCTATTGAGCAGGTGGCCATAAACTAGCCTTTATAAATCCATATGCAAGGAATTAAGTATGATCGCCTGGTTAAATTTGGCCCCCATAGCTGATGAAACCATAAAAGATGTGATTGATTAGAAGAATGTTTTTAAAAGGTTAATTAGTTTGTTTTTCTTTTGGAGTCACCTATGGAGATCACAGGGTTGAGGAGAAAACACCAACCACACAGTGCAATTTCTAGAGACCTTTACTGTGGAACACTTTTCCCCAAAACCCCAAAACGCACATACAGTGGGTATCTCTGTTGCCTCCAAGAAGGTCCGCCATTATGGACAGAGGGCTCCCAGTGTGACTGCATCTTAACATGGAAAAGGTTTATGAGGAATGAAAATGGGATCATGGAATGTATGGCCATTGCCCTCTGGGAATCCTATAGGATGTTTAGAATAAACAGTGCAACTATGTGAAAAAATAGACAATGTCTGTTCCCATGACCAGAGGAAGTTTAATTAGTTCTCATGAGTCACCAGGCTTTGAAGTGGTGAAACTAGGATCCAAATCTAATCAGGGGGGCCACAAAGCTTGTGCCCACATGTATGCTGTGCTATGCTCCAAACCGTACTTGAAGGAGTAGCATCTGAATAAACTGTGTCTGAAAGAGGGAGGCCCTGGAGCAGCCAGAAGCTGGTTGGAAATTGCTCAAGGCAGCTGATCTACTTCTGACTTTTCACAACCCTGCGACTTTCAGGGTCCTCAGGCAGGATGGGACAGACGATGAGATAAGCTGGAAATGTAGATTAGGGACAACACATGTTGGAAACCTCAGATGTTATATTCGTCTTTCCTCTGGAGACAGTGGGAGCCATTGAAGTTTTAATTTTGCCTTTTTGGTACCAAGCAGAAAATAATATAGGAAGATCAAGACAATAGCAACACAAAGAGTATAACTGAGGAAAAAGAGTCAAGAAGATGTTGTGATATTGAGGTAAGAGTCAATTAAGTCTTGGGCTGGTGTAACTGCTGGGTATTCAAATCCTTTGTGTAGCAAAGCAGAGTATCTACAAAAAGATAAACTAAAATACAAATGAGTGCCATAGTTATGAGAAAACAGAAAAGGTAAAAGCAAAGAAATAATTATATAAGAAAAGTCAGACTTATGAAAGAAATTATGATGGTTGATTAGATATAGGAGATTGGGGCAGTAGCAGGTCTTGACCCTGAATTTATAAAAGAAGAGTGGGAAAAACACATTCCTGTTATTAATCAGTTTATCATCTAGCTATGTCAGACTTTAGAAGAATAAGAAGAGCACTAGAAGGCAGAATACTTTAGGGTAAAATTAATGATTTTGATGAATCTGATTCTAATTCTAATAACTGTGATGAAGAAGATGATAGTGGTGGTGGTGATGATAAGGGTTATGGTGTTGGTGGTGATGATGATGGTGATGGTGGTGGTAGTGATGGTGGTGATGGTGGTGATGGTGGTGATGGTGGTAGTGATGGTGGTGATGGTGGTGGTGATGGTGGTGGTGGTGGTAGTGATGGTGGTGGTGGTGGTGATGGTGGTAGTGATGGTGGTGATGGTGGTGGTGATGGTGGTGGTGGTGGTAGTGATGGTGGTGATGGTGGTGATGGTGGTGATGGTAGTGTTGGTAGTGTTGGTGGTGATGGTGGTGTTGGTGGTGATGATGATGGTGGTGATGGTGGTGGTGATGGTGGTGATGGTGGTGGTGATGGTGGTGATGGTGGTGGTGATGGTGGTGATGATGGTGGTGGTGGTAGTGATGGTGGTGATGGTGGTGTTGGTGGTGATGATGATGGTGGTGATGGTGATGTCAGTGGTGGTGGAGGTGGTGGTGATGGTGGTAGTGTTGATGGTGATGATGTCAGTGGTGTTTAGAAAAATGAATTTTGTTGTTTAGATACAGGAAAATAATGTTTCTAGCAATTAGGAAAATCTTATGATCTAGGAAGGATACAAAAGTTAAGACTGGCAAATACAAATAGACCATGGACTTCTGGTTTCACTGTTCTCTGGTCTCTTGTTGCCACTTTATGTGTAAGGACACACAGAGCAGGGGCAGAGAGTATAGAGAGCCACAGACATTTCAGGTCAGGTTAGAGGATAAGGGAGCTTATGGTCCACAAAGCCATTAGGTTAGTACCAAATCACTGTGAAAGCATCTCTCCACCCAAGAACAATTGGCCCTTTCTGCAGCCACCAGAGAGTACAATATGTCCCTTTCTGGTGATATCCCTAGTCTTTATTCTGGACCCCCTTTCACTCTCTAGTGGGGTAGCAGGCTTTTTCAAGGATGCACAGTTAACATTTCCAAGGACTCCCAGGAATGCTTATGCATATCTACAACAAATGCCCTCAGGAGCCCTCCAGCCTGTATGTACTAGAAGAAGCCACTAACAGTGCTGGGGGTGGAATGACCACCAAGAATCAGAGAGGCTACCAGTTACCACCCCCCTTCTGCTCTCTTGAATTCCATGCCCTGTGCTACCCTCATGCCACACAAGTCTCAACATGAACCCAGATGCAGTGTTCTGCTCTATTTAAGAGGTGTGTTTGGATGGGGGAAGGTCCACACTTCTAATTATACATCTTACAATTACTTGGATTTAAGTTATTGAAAGTCTCATCATGCTTCATCCCACATCCTGGGCAATAAAACCACTGCTTGGTCACTGCTGTGGATCTCATCTTTGCCCCCAAATTGGGAGTCTCTGCTCTGTGGCATTTGGTGCCTGGTGGGGGGGGGGGGATGATCCTGCTGCCAGGATGCCTGGGCCTGCACCTGCAATGAAGCCCAGTGGAGATGATGTTTTCTAGTGGTGGACCCATCTCTGCAGCTCCTGTTTCTGCAGAGCAGCATGGTTCCCATGTCTATGACTGAGCAGAAGAAGCCAGCTTGTTGAAAGCAACTTACTTGCTTTCTAGGCAGAAACAGTACCACCCTGGTCCACAGGGCAGGTCGTGGGGAGCAGCACAAAGGATGCTTCAGTTCCCAGCCTGGTGGGGTAGCCCTGCAATGATGCCCCCATTGAAGAGCCTCATGGGATCTGGTATGTCTCCCAGGCAGGAGCACCAGGAATGTACATGGTGACTAAGGGGTTCATTTCCTCTCCACATGAGCTAAGGGGCATTCACATTCATGGGTGTCTGACCTAGTAGGAAGGTTCTCCCTCTTATATGACAGCAGAGTGTAAGCTGGTTCAGTAAGGACAACAGTCCATCAGTGCTCCAAGGGATGATCCTGGCCCAGGGCTTTTCCAACTCCTCCACAAAGCCCCCAGCTTCCAGAGGCTATTTCAGAAGGGGTGGGCTGGCCCCACATGGGGTAAGATGACTCGTGACCCCCATCTACCTGATGCTGTGATTACTGGTTTAGGATCCTGCTCAGGTTCTTAGAGATTTCCTCTTTGAGAACCTGTTTGGGTGTGAGCCCTATGAAGGCCATGTTGCCTTTGCTTGCACATTTCCATCTTTGCTTGAGAACATACTACCTTCTGGCTTCGTGCAGGTGTCTTTGAGTGGTCCCACTTCGTACAAACATTGCTGGTCCCTAATCATTTGTTTGGCTAGAGATAGTTAATTTATAACTGATTTCAAATGATGTGTGGTGGTTGTTGTTTGAGGATTGGGAGAGGGTTAACGTTGGGGTCCACCAAGGAAACCAGAAACTGCTCTAGGTATTTCAAGCAGGGAGGGATTTCAAACAGGAAACTTTCCAAATTGCTGGGAGGGCTGGGGGACTGAAGTTCAGGAGGAAAATCTGCTGCCTCTTGGAACTCCAGGGAAGCATGATGCAATGAATCTATTCCCTGTGATTGCAGCTACCTTTAGTGGCTAGACAGGTAATTCATAGATGTTTGCCCTGGATCTGCTGCCAATTTCCAGTCCCCCATTTATCCACACATCAGTCTCCTGGAGGAGACATTTTTGTCTGCTTTCTGAACCTCACAGGAACCTCTCCCACTGGCAGAATCCCTAAACCCTGCTACCAAGGAAGTCCAGGAAATGTGGTTCCTAGTTTCTAACCCCTGCTGCACACAGAGGTTATATAGAAACTTTGCTTCTATCTGAATGCTTATGTGTCAAGTTATCTTGGCCATTTATTGGGGGGTGGGGTGGGTGGGAGTCGAGAACTTACATGAAATAATGGGTGCAACTGGTGTGCAGGAAGTTGCTACCCAGTTTTCCAAGATGTTCCAAGGTTTAAAGCTGGAGTCTGGTCCTATAAATTCATAGATGGTGAAGGCACAAATGCAGAGTTTTGCTTGTTAATCATCATGACACTCACACTTGGGAAAAATAAAATGTGACATCAAGGATGATAATTGATGATGACATCAGCTGATGGTGCCCTCACGACCGCCATCGTTGTTATAATCTCCACCTCCATGCAGCACTTCAGATTCTGTTCTATGTCACCTGGGCTCATTGTCTTTGACCTTGAAAGGTCACCATGTATGGAAGATGCTATAGTGGCTTGCTGGACCTTTTTTTACTGTGCCTGCTGCTCAACCCCAGCTGTTGTGATTAAGTGGCAAGTGGCCACAGCTGCTCCTCTGTGCTGGCAAATTGCCTGCAGATTACAGAGGCCGCCTGCCTCCCAGGAAGTAGACTTCAAGGACTGGATTCTGGAGTTGGAATCATCCCCAGCTGGCTGGCAATGAGGACCCCACCACTGAGGGTGGGTGGGAATGGTTGGGATTGTTGGTCCCTGGGACTTGGGGGCTGTCACTTGTAAAATCTTTCCCCATGGTAGAGAGAAATCAAGTACAGGTGGTTGATGTACCATCTCAGGTAACAGTTCTGGCATTTGAGAAGAATGGAGAAATAGGAATGGAAAGAGCTGTGTTCTGAAGAAAAATAAGGACAGGCTTTGGGGAATCAATCACCAACCTAAGGAAGATTGAGTCAGAGGTCCTCCTTGAAGAATTTTCGTAACTCTCGTCTCCTTCAACTGGAGGACAGAAACACTGAAGAAGAGGCATGCAATTATAAAAATGGCAGAACTCCAGGGAAGACTAGAGTACCAGGCAAGACAGCCTCCTGTGGCTCAGCCAGGGCCTTGGTAGACAAGGTGTGGGGCTCTCAGGTTCAGGGTGGGAACACCTGGACAGGTACAATGAAGTCTCTCGAATACCTTGAAACCAAGGACCCTTACCCCACTGCCATTGACTGACTCCTATGGAGAAGGCTCAACTGAACAGGTACCTGATCTACATGTAGGGTTCCATATTAAATACATGATGCCCAGTTAAATTAGAATTGCAGATAAGCAGTGAATACTTGTTTAACTCAAGTATGTCTCATGCAACCTTTGGGACACACTTAGGCTAAATATTAGGTATTATTTATCTGAAAAATTGCATGGAGCATACTTATAGTAAATTACTATCTGTTGCTTATCTGAAAATTAAATTTAACATGGTATCCTGTATTTTTATTTACTGAGTTGGACAACCCAGCTCACATGACAGTGCTGGGCCTGATTGACCCATGATCCTGACCAGAGGGTCAGTAACTAGGGTCAGTGACAAGGGTCAGCTCTCAGCACACCTAAGCAGTGCTGGGAGGAGATGGAGGACCTCCTTGCAAAAGGGTGGCAAGGCCTGACATGTGCCCCCAGCCATACAGAAGGTGGGTGGGGGCACAGAGGGTGGGCGGGTCATGGAGGATGGGTGGGGAGCAGGCCCTGATGGGGCTGGGTCAAGGAGGGCAAATGCAAAACCGACAAGCTGGCGGCCCGGAGACGGCTGGTGTCAACAGCAGAAAGGCTGTCACAGTGGGATCTGAGGACCAGGCCCAAAGGGCAGTTCCTGTGATGAGGGATTGACACTCTGGCCCAGCCCTCAGTGATGGCTGTACCTGCAGTGGGGTTGGCCTTGGATCCATGGAAAACACAATGGCCAGCCTTAAAGGAAGCTTCCAGAAGAGCCCTGGCAGCTGCGGAGGAAGAGGCAGATGAAAGAGAAGTGGACATCTGGGCTTTGAGAAAATGAAAGTGTAAAAGTTAGTTCATTATGGCATAGCATGCATTTGATTACTATTGAAGGTATTTTTAAATACACTTTCTTTGGTAATTTTTCCTTTTCCTTTGATGGATTACCAGCTTGTTCATTTTACAATGTGGATCATTATATTTTCTTGTTGATTTTTAAGATCACTTTACATATTAAGGACATTAGCTGGCATACATTGTTATGACTTTCAATTTTTTATTGTTTTGTCTTATGAATTCTGTTTTTGTTCATTCAAAACCCAAAATTCGTTTTTTTCATCTTTATGCAATTTAAGACATAAATATTTTCTATAAATTCATTATTTGCTCTTTAGATTTTAAAGAACTTGCTTGCTTTGAGATGAGATAAGTAGTCTCTTACATTTTGTTTTAATATAGTTACATGATTCTATTTTTTCATGTTAAACTTTTTAAACCATCTACATTTATTTGTTATATATTATGTGGCAGGAATTGAACTTTGTTTCTATCTGAATGCTTATGTGTCAAGTTATCTTGGCCATTTATTAAATAAGCTGTCTCATTCCCATGAACTGCTGTGCTTACTTAGATCTGCTTCTGTAAGTTTTATTCCTTTCTACCAGTACATCTATCCTTGCCCCACTGCCACATTAACTTACTTGTGTTAAACTATAATATCTCATCTTTGATAGTGAAATCTCTTTTCCATCATTCTTCTTTTCTGTAATATCTATTGACTATCCTTGGCTATTTATTTTTCCAGGTAAAGAGACCCTTTTGGACAAGCTGTAGAAGTGTTCTATTGCAATTTTGTCTGGAGTGACAGCAAATGCATGAATTACTTTGGGGAGAATTTATCACAGGTCAGGTCAGGAAGCTTGGCAGCTGCCCATAGAATCTGATCTCCATGCTTGGCTTGGCTGCCCAGAGGTGGCTGGGGCTGTGCACCCCCTTCTTCTAGTTTCTGGGACCAACCACACCCCCTCCTCTCTGGGTCACGGTGGGCAGGTCAGGTCCAGCCTGGCGAGTGAGGACCCGAGGCCTCTAGGGTCTTGCTGCCCCCACGCTGGGCCCCTCCCTGCTGCGGCCTGCTCTTGGCCTCAGCCTTGGGGCAGTGGGGTTGGGGGACAGGTGATCAGGGGCTCATGGGGAGTCCCCTGAAGCTCTCTGTGCATTTCAGAAGTCAAAATCCCAGCAACATGCCTGGCAAGGAGATGGTTACCCATGGCAACCAAGGAGTGAGGCTGGGAGGGCCTGAGGTCCCTGGCTGGCAGTTGTTTCTGAGAACATCTTCTACCCACTAGACCCCAGGCCCAGCCCTGGCCATCAGGAGTTTAATCCTGGGAAGAGTTCTGCTTGTGCCATTACCTGCGGGTGCAGGCTGGCTGGCCTCCAAGCAGTGGGTTGTTCTTTCCAAATGCAATCAATGGTCTGCCTTTCCTCTTGCTTTGAAGCTCAGATGACAACCAGGGAGTGTCTCCACCCAACTGGACTGCTGCTCTAAGAAGTTAACCCTCAGCAAGTCCTATATTGGGCCACCGCTGGCCAGGCCTGGCTCTGGCCAATGCAGACCCCCTTCCCCGCCTTGGTCCCCTCACCCTTGCCCAGTAGCTGGGGCCTAGCAATCTTCCGTCCTGACTGCAGGTGACCAGGATGCTGTCTTTTCGGTGGGAATTTACCAGTTTGGAGGGCACTTTTCGGTCCTGCTGGAAGACGTTTATTAATAGGCCTTCAAAACCCAATTTTCATCTTCTGCCCACATGGCCCCTTCCCCGGGAGACTTTGATATTCCAGGGCTTTTGAAGAAGAAAGCTGTTGCCTGTTTCTCAGGACAGAATCCCTTCATCTGATCTCCATGCAGGTTTTCCTGAGACATTCTTCCCCATTTTTAATCACCGCGGTCATGCTAAGGATTCAGTCTAGGGTCCTGTCTGACTTTTACAGACTTTTCTTCTTTTCATTTTGAAGTAGGTGTCAGATTGGGCATGGGATGGGAGGAGTTTTCCTGGGACAAGATGAAGTTAACTTTGGGCAGACTCCTGCATTGATAAACTCACAGCTAAAAACTGGCTCCCCATCCCCTGCAGGCTCCAATCATGGCAATGCAAATTTGATAGAAAAGAACCACAGGTGTCCTAGGCAGCTAGAAATCAGTCCTCATTGAAATGGCAAGAGATGCCTGGGCATTAGAAAGCCATGTTCCAACACTGAGGAGCAGGTGATATTCCCTTTCCTGTCAAAACTGTCAAATTACTCCACCCAAGGGGACTTGCCAGGCTCCGAGCTCTTCCCTCTTCCATTACCTGTAGGAGCAGGTGGCCAGGGATTATGAACATGCCCACCTGTCCAGTGCACTCAGAGCTGCCTCTGCCAGGGACTGATGTCCAGGTGGTGAAGACCACCCATGCTCCCTTCTAGGAGGGAGAAGGGGGGTGTATCCAGTGCTGCCCACAATAGCTTTGAAAGCTTCCTATTCCCTGCTCTTTCCAGTTGACACTGATGGAGAGGACATCACTGGGGCTCAGCCACAGGCAAGCATAAGCCTGTGGTCTCACCCCATCCACGCTGGCTTTCTGCAGCTTCCTGGAAAACATAGCTCAGCTTTTGATGCGATAGCTTTTTCTTTTTGAATTCATCTTGTTGATATTTTTTCTTTCTCAACTTCGTGTCTTTGGATGTCTAGATGTTCAAAGGTTTGTCTGTGAATCAATTTCTAGCATATATAATATGACCAGAGACCAAGGGCTGGGAGAGGCATCTGCAATCATCCAGTCCAATTTCTTGGTTAATGGATGGGGAAACTGAGGCTCAGAGAGAGTACATGGTCTGCCCAAGGCCACACGGGAACTTAGAAGCTAAGATACAGCTTTTTAGAACTGTACAAACAAGGGTCAGACAAGGCTTCTGATCTACCACAATTCCACTCCCTCACTCATGTGCTCATCCATTCAGCAAACAGCCTGGGAGGTGAATGCTGCCCCTCTGATGGAGTATCAATTAAAATGGAAAGCCTGAGACCAGATTCTCTTCACTGGGGTTGCCAGGGCTTGCAGAGGGAGCATGAGTGCAGACCTCAGTGCTGGAAGCCACTATGTGCCCGAGGCAGGAGGGCTGAGCAGCTGAGAGCTTCTTGCGGGGTGGTCCCTAAGGTATAACATGGAGGTGCAGTCACAGATAAAGGGTCTCTGAATGCAGTGGTCAGAGCATGGAGGCCTGACTAAGAAAGCTTACTAAGGTGGAGGTGTCCTTCAAAATAGCCCTTGCAGGGGAGCTGTGGATGGGGAAAGAAGGGTAGCAATGGCCAAGGGCAATCAGAGTATAATTGTGAGAAGCTGGAAGTATCAATCTCATACAAATATCGAATGAGCTCTTGACAAAGATGTACTTCCCCGGTCGGAGAGGGAAGTAGCAAGAGTGGGAATTGGTTCAAAGGAGAATTTGAAGAACAGCTGGATTGGAGATCTTCACTCAAGCCCCAGGCTATGCTCCCCCTAATGAGACTCACCTGGATTCTGGGAAAGTGGGCTGGAATAAGCACACGAAATTAAAGACAGAGCTGCTTCGTGTCCTGCAGGGCAGTAAGACTACAATCTCTAGGGCTACCTTCTCTATCAGACAGAAATTGTTTGAATCTCTGCTGGGCAAAACCTTACACATTAACAAGTAATTCCACAGGTTCTCACCCCTAATCAATAGTAAAGAGCAAGTCACAAAAGGCACAGCCTTAAAGAATTGATCCAGTCTTCTGTGGGCTGCTTGGCAACATCCTGGGATGGCATGAAATTTATTCTTTTGCCTGATTTCCTGGTTTTGGGTAGCTTTAAAAAATTTTTTTTAGCAAGAGTAGGCTCTGGGGTCCAAATGCCTGGTTCACGACTCACCTTCACTTTTAGCAAGAGGGTCTTTGGGACCCCCCCTCCATGCTGCCCCAGGGCTCAGCTCCCTCATGTGTAGGGTGGTGGTGAAAACCACACCTGAATCCCAGATTTATCACGAAGATGGAACGTGGCGTACACATAAGTCACGACTCAGTAAGAGGCACCTGTAAGAGCAACGACCTTTGAATATTAAAGAAGGAAAGTCAGAGCAGAGGCGAAAGATTTAAATAGCCTCTGGGCTGGAGTAAAGCTGCAGGAAAGATAATGATGAGAGCAGGGAAATAAAAGGCATTGATTCACATTTCTAGACTCAATTGATGATAATTCAGACCTGGCCTGCAAAGCAGCCTGCCTCTGCTCCGGGGTGTGGACTCTGGGTGGGTGTCTTGAAGGCTGTGAGCAAGCTGGCTTGGTCACTCTTGTGTTTACAGGACACTCAGCCAGCCCGGGAGCGTCAGGGGACAGGCCGGCAGGGGAGAACCAGAAGGGCATCTGGAGTGTCCCGCGACAAATGACCTTTTCTGCCCCTGGGTGTGAGCGCCTTTGGGGCATGCACACGCTCAACGTTTCAGGCTGGGAGTGTGAGTTCCAGGTCACCATTCGCTCCCTTTCCAGACTCTTCCCGGCCGGAGCAGCGCCCCCTGCCGTCCATCACCACTCCTGGTACCGGTTTACCCCCGGTTTACCGCTGCGTGCCTTCTCGGATGGCAGCCTCTGCATTCTTGTCCACTGAACCTCCGTGATTTGAAAGGCAGCCAGTCTCTTCCAAACAGCTCTGACAACTTCCTTGATTGGAGGGGCAGGGGGATTCCCTGGGACCCTCAGGGGCTGAAATAGTGTAGACCCTGCCCCACTCGGTGTTGGGGAAGTGGGTAAACCGAGTCCCAGCTCGTGAATGACAGCCACAAAGAATTCTGCTCTCCCCAGTTTGCTGTGCAGACTCCGGAGCTGCCTCCCCTCCCTGGGACTCACGTCTCCAGGAGCTGGTGGGCTTCTGGCCGTGGCGGTGGTCCTGTAGGTGGAAAAGGGACAGCCCACCTGGAGCATCAAGGAGGAGGCACCGGAGGTGGGTCTCAGATGGGGAATTTAGCCTTGGTCTTGAGCGGTGATCCCCAATCCAGCTACTCCCAAGAGATTCGGGGGTTTTCCGTGCACTTTCCCAGCAATTAATAAGGCTGACTCTGAATATCACCTCCACTGAGTCTCATGGCTACTTGGGAGCAATTCTAACAGGGGCAGGAGGTGGGGGGCTGACTGGCAGGTGGGCCCACATGCAGCTGAGATGCAAAAGGGGTGGAGAGAACAGCTAAATCACCCCCAGCCTGCTGAGCAGTGTTCCCAGCTCCTCCACCCGCTGCAGACTGTCCAGAGTGCTGGCACCCCTCGGTTGTGCCTCTGTGGGAATTCTAAGCCCAGCACGCCGGGGTGGGGGTGGGGCTGAGAAGGCGCAGGAGTGAACCCAGCCACTTTCTGAAGTGAGTGGGTCCTGATACTGGTCCTGGGCCAGAAGGAGTCCCAGCCTCCTGCTTGTGTTTTGCATCCCCAGGCAATCGCTCACAGCCGGATGTGAACTGCTTTGCCTACAGCTTTTGCTTTCGGCCAGTGTTGGGATTTTATGGCATTGATCTCAATATCAGAAAAGGAAAAGGATGGGAAAATCTGAGGTTAAAAAACAAAGTCTACATGCCTTCCCTTGCTTGCCACTTAAGGAAGGGGCCTGCCTTGTCTGTATTCTCCTTGTGAAGCAGACAATTAAAGACAACTCCCAAGAAGAGGGGCAGCAAGGTGACAAGGGAAATCCAGGAGAGGCCAAGTCTGGTCCCAGCATGGGGTGATTTGGGCAAGGTGCTTCTGCTGTTTTCTCACCCATAAATTGGGAAATGGCAGCAAAGCGTCAGCAGGAGCTGCTGAGGGGCCTGTGTGGCAGCACGTGTGCAGTGCCAGGGAGAGTGCACCACCCCTGGGAACCTCAGAATGTGGCATTGCCATGGCGCTGTGTGTGGGAACTGCACCTTCCACTGCTCTGTGCAGTCCGGGCTGGGTGGGAGCTCCCCAGCCACCTTCTTGGCTGGAAGCTGGTGCTCCAAGACGGTCACTTCACCGGCCAGAGCTGTAAGTGGCCGTCAACGCCAGGTCTGCTCTCCTTCTGAATGCACCTTTCTTCCTCTTTCAGTCTCTTGGAGCATCTCCTTGTCAATGATTCCATGAGCCCACCTTTTACTATTATTCTTATTAGGGAGGTTACTTCACCTCTTCACCTATTTTTGGGTCTTCATATGTTTGCTCCCAACCTCTGAGCTGCCGCCTCCCTTCTCTGCCCACCTTTCCAGCTCCTGCCCATCCACTCATGCTTTCCTGCTGGCCTGGCATGCCCCACCCCGGCCCTCCACTCTCTGGATTCTGTCTTGGGGTGTTTCCTGCCTTCCAGCACAGGTGGACCCAGGGCTTCCCACCTTCTCAGACCACCCTGACAGCTGCCCGCTGTCCGAGCCCATTGGTAGGCTGGACCCCAGCAGGCAGCGACTACAACCCCAGGGGGGAAAGTGACCGAGTCTCTCCTGCCCCCTCTGCTACCAAGCCAGGGCCCCCAATTCTCTGTGTCCTCACTTCGCTCTCATGGGAGCCCCAAGAGACAGACACACTTGTCCCTTCACAGGCAAGAGGTTGGGCCTAACGCTGTCTATTTAGGGTCAGATCCACCCAATGCCAGGATCAACCTGTCCCCTTGTGAGCCGACCTCTGGGTTTCTTGGAACATCTGGAGGGCTGGACACCTGGCCAGTCACTCACTCCTGGATACTTGGTTCCTGGTGGGAACAAGGAGCCCTGCAAGGTGCCAGGGCTGTCAAAGAATGTTAGGGCATGTGGAAAGCCTCCTGGGGCCCTATACTGCTTGGTCAGGCCAAGGGGGTGGAGTCTGGGACAGGTTGGAAGCTGCCTCGGTGACCAGGGCTTCCAGGGCTAACTCAGTGCCTCTGGCCTCCCTTTGCTGGTCTGCAAGTTCAGGCCAGGCCTCTAAGGGTGTCCAGTCCACGCATCAGAGAAGGTAGGAACTATAGTAGGCAGGCCCTTGCAAAGTCCCGGCTTGGAACTTGCAGATACTGGCAAGTGACACTCCCTTCCCTGACAGGGTGCGGGACCAGATGACTAGACACTGACATGGGGAGAGGTGGGGGACCCCAATGACATTTTTCTTACAGGCAAATGGCAGCCTGGCCCTGTCAGCCCCTTCCCAATATCCCACCCGAGAGGGACAGCCTTGTCCACTCCTCCCCTGTGGAGGCTGAAAGGAGTGTCAGTATGGAGGGGCAGGGTAGAGCAGAGCCCAGCTCCTGTGTGGCAGGCAGGGCAGGGGAGGCGAGGCCGGCTGCCCCAGTGGGGTAAGTCTCTCACCATCCCCAGGCCAGGCGTAAGGAGGAGAGAGGCCAAGAAGGAAGTCACAGCACCTCGTGAGCATACTGACTCTGGAAGCACACTTTCTCATCTGCAGAATGGGTATGGTGGGGCCAGCTGTCTCTTCCATGGGTTCATTGGGATCAGTGATTCCCCCCCACATGCACCCACTGCCCACCTGCTCCTGTGCTTGCTGCTGTGATACTAAGCTGAAGATCATATCACCCTGGCCCCTAACCCTAACCCTAACCCAGTGGGAGAAAGGCAAGAAGTCTCCAGGAGAGAGGTACTGGAGTTGAAGTGCAAGAGGGGAACAGGTGAGCAAGCTCTCTTGAACCCTCCAAATATGCACAAAGCTGATGGGCTACATTCCCCTGTCACACCAACACCTGTGCACCATTCCCACTTCTACCTGAGGCCCTGCTGAGCAGTGACTTCTCTAGTTATGTCTTCTCACTAAAAAATGCTTTTTCTGCCCCTAAACTTTCTTCTTGATGAATATTTATTTGATTTTAATTAATTAATTAATTTTAATAAAGTTTTTTTGTTGCAAAATATAACATATATACAAAAAAGCCATAAATTTCCTGGTATTTTTTGACAAGTAGTTATAGAACAGACTTTAAAGTTTGTTCCACAATTTTTAATTTTTCCTTCTAGCTGTTCCAAGACTGGAAACAAACAGAAATATCAATATAATGGTTCAGCAGTCATATTCATTTGTTAAATCCTATCTTCTCTGTTCTACTCCCCTTTCTCTTTAAATAACACACACACACATATATTTATATATATATGTATTATATATATATATATATATATATATATAGCAATAAATTTCAAAGTAATTGTAACAATTAGTTGTAGAACAGATTTCAGAGTTTGATATGGGTTACAATTCTACAATTTTAGGTTTTTACTTCCAGCTGTCCTGAGATACTGGAGACTAAAAGAAATATCAATATAATGATTCAGCACTCATACTCATTTCTTAAACCCTGCCTTATCTGTATAACTTCAGCATCACCTTTGATCTTTTTCCCACTCATTGAGGTTATTTGGGCTATGCTCATTCCAACTTTTTCATTTTGGAAGGGTCTGTTGTTAATATGGGATGGGGGGAATGGAAATAGTTGATGTTCTGGAGAGGTTGGCCCCTCTGCATTTCAGAACTTACCTGGTCTAGGGACCCATCTGGAGGTTGTAGGTTTCTGGAAAGTTACCCTAGTGCATGGAAACTTTGTAGAATCTTATGTAATGTCCTAGGTATTCTTTATGATTGGCTGGAATGGTTTGGGTTGGGGTTTGGCAAGTTATGATAGGTAGCATGTCTAACTAAAGCATGAGTAACAGTGACCTCCAGAGTAGCTTCTCAACTCTATTTGAACTCTCTCAGCTACTGATACCTTACTCATTATACTACTTTCCCCCTTTTGGCCAGGATGGTATTGTTGATCCCATGGTGCCAGGGCCAGACTCATCCCTCAGGGTCATCTCCCACACCACCAGGAGGACTTTCATCCCTGGATTTCATGTCCCATGTAGGGGGGGAAGACCCTTGCAGAGTTGGGCTTAGAGAGGGCAAGGCCACATCTGAGCAACAAAAGAGATCCTCCAGAATTAACCCTTAGGCACACCTATAGGTAGGCTAAGCTTCTCCGCTACATGCATAAGTTTCACAAGAACAAGCCTCAAGATCAAGGGCTTGGCCTGTTGATTTGGGTGTCCCTAATGTTTGACACAGAATTCAGGGTTTCCCTTGTAGTAAAGTTTAATAGTTCCATATTGTTTCTCCCATCCCTCAAGGGATTTTGTCAATACTTTTTTGAATACCTGCTTAATATGCTCTGGGATGTATCCAGGGGTTACATTAAATTATACAGGATTAAAGGCTCTCATTCTTATTCTGGGCTCCCTGTTTTTGGATAAATGATCTGCCCAGGCAGGTTGAGTTAGGTTCTGTGCTACAGAAAACCCAGGTTCTGGACAAAATAACCTTTCTTCCTTTGGTCTCAATGTATGCTTTCTTTATGTACACAGGATATCAAACCTTTATCTGATGTGTGATTTCCAAATATTTTCAGCCATTGAGTTGGTTGCCTCTTCATCTTTTTGACAAAGGCTTTTGAGGCACAAAAGCATTTGATTTTGAGGAGTTTCCATTTATCTATTTTTTTCTTTTGTTGCTTGTGCTTTGGGTGGAAAATTTAGGATCTACCTCTGATTACTTGGTCTTGAAGATGTTTCCCTACATTTTCTTCTATGGGATTTATGGTACTGGTTCACAAACTTAGGTATTTGATCTAATTTGCGTGAATTTTTGTATAGGGTATAAGGTAAGGGTCCTCTTTCATTCTTCTGGGTATTGATATCCAATTCTCCCATGTCCATTTATTGAAAAGACTATTTTGTCTGTGTTCAGTGGATTTGGGGGCCTTGTTGTAGATCAGTTTACCATAGATTTGGTGTATATTTCTGTGTTCTTGATTTTATTCCATTGGCCAATATTTCTGTCTTTGTGCCAGTACCATGCTGTTTTGATCACTATGGGTTTGCAATGTTTTAAAATTAAGCAGTGTTAATCTTCCCATTTCAGTTTCCTTTTTAAGGATGCTTTTAGCTATTTGGGGTCTCTTTCCCTTCCAGATGAATTGGTAACTAGCTTTTCCAAGTTTTCAAAGTAGGTTATTGGACTTTTGATTGGCATTGCATTGAATCTGTAGATCAGTTTGGGTAGAACTGACATTTTAACTACAATTAACCTTCCTATCAATGAGCAGAGAATGTTCCCACCTATTTAGATTCTGTTTGATTTCTTTTAGCAATGTTATGTAGTTTCCTGTGTACAAATCCTTTACATCCCTAGTTAAGTTCATTCCCAGATAATTGATTCTTTTAGTTGCTATTTTGAATGGAATTTTCTCCTTAATTGACCCCTTGGTTAGGTCATTGCTTGTACACTGGAACAGTGTGATTTTTGCATACTGATTTTATAACCTATCACCTTGTTGAATTCGTTTATTAGCTTAAGTAACTTTGTTGTAGATTTCTCAGGATTTCCAAGTATAGTATCATGTCAACTGCAAATAATGAAAGTTTTACTTCTTCCTTTCCAATTTGGAGGCCTTTTATTTCTTTTTCCTGCCTGACTGCTCTAGCTAGAATATCTAATACAGTGTTGAATAATAGTGGTTACAGAGGGCATCCTTGGCTCAGCCCTGATCTTAGGGGGGAGGCTTTCAGCTCTCACAACTGAGTAAGACGCTAGCTATGGGTTTATCATATATGCCTTTTATTATGTTGAGGAGGTTACCTTTCATTCCTATCTTTCAAAGTGTTTTTTATCAGAAAAGGATGTTGAATTTTGTTGAATTTTTTTTCAGCATCAATCAAGATGATCATATAATTTTTTCCTTTTTGATTTCTTAACGTGCTGTATTATATTAACTGATTTTCTTGTGTTGAACCATTCTTGCATTCCAGGTTTAAACTCCACTTGGTCATGGTGTATAATTCTTTTACTGTGCTGTTGGATTTGATTTGCTAATATCTTGTTGAGAATTTCTGCATCTGTGTTCATTAGGGAGATTGGCCTATAGTTTTCCTATCTTGGCAGCATCTTAACCCATTTTGGGTATTAAAGTGATGTTAGCTTCATAAATGAACTAGTTCGTGTTCCTTTTTTCATCAATTTTTTGGAAAAGTTTCAGCTAAATTAGTTTTAGTTCTTTTTGGAATGTTTGTTAAAATTTCCCTGTGAAGCCATCTGACCCTGGGCTTTTCTTTGTAAGAAGATTTTTGATGACTGATTGAATCTCTTTACTTGTGATTGGTTTGTTGAGCTCTATTTCTTCTTGAGTCAGTGTAGCTTGTTTGTGCATTTCCAGGAATTTGTCCATTTCATCTAAGTTGTCTAGTTTTTTAGTGTATATTTGTTCATAGTATCCTCTTATGATTTTTTAAATTTCTTCAGGGTCTGTGGTAATGACCCCCCACTCATTTCTAATTTTGCTTATCTGCATCCTCTCTCTTTTCTTCTCTGTCTGTCTTGCTAGTGACACATCGATTTTATTGATTTTTTTGATGAACCAACTTTTCATTTTTATGATGCTTTCTATTGTTCTTTTGTTCTCCCAAACATTTAACTCCACTTTAATATTCGCTATTTCTTTTCTTCTACTTTTTTGGGGGTTAGTTTGCTGTTCTTTCTCAAGTTCCTCCAGGTAAGCAGTTAAATCCTAGATTTTTGCTCTTTCTTCTTTTTTATTTAGGGCAATAAATTTCCTGGTCATCATGGCCTTTACTGCAGCCCATAAGTTCTGATATGTTGTATTCTCATTTCTGTTTCTCTCCAGATAGCTACTGATTTCTCTAGCAATTTCTTCTTTGGCCCATTCACTGTTTAAGAGTGTGTTATTTAATCTCCATATATTTGTGAAAGTTCTTATTCTTTGGTGGTTATTGATTTCCAGCTTCATTCCATTGTGATTAGAGAAAGTGCTTTGAATAATTTCAATACTTAAAAATTTACAAAGACCTGTTTTGTGTCCCAGCATATGATCTATCCTTGGGAAATGTTCCATGAGCATTAGAGAAGAATGTATATCTTGATGTTTTGGGGTGTAATGACCTATATATGTCTGTTGGGTCTAATTCATTTTTCAAATTGTTTCAGTTATCTAATTCCTTGTGGATCCTATATCTGATTGTTCTATCTATAGAGGAGAGTGGTGTATTGAAGTCTCCTACTACTATTGTTGAGTCATCTGTCACCCCCTTCAGTTTTGCCAATATCTGTCTCATGTACTTTGGGGCTCCTTGATTGGGAGCATAAGCATTTGTGGTTGTTATTTCTTCTTGGTTAATTGTCCCTTTTACTATTATATGGTGTTTATGATAGTTAGATTCAGTTGTCAACGTGGCCAGGTGAAGGCACCTAGTTCTGTTGCTGTGGTCATGAGCCAATGGTATGTGAACCTCATTTGTTGCTGATTACATCTGCAGTCGGCTAGGAGGTGTGCCTGCTGCAATGAATGATGTTTGACTTAATTGGCTGGTGCTTAAATGAAAGAGCATAATGTAGCACAGCCCAAGCATCTCAGCATACCTCATTTCAATACTTGCAGCTCAGTCCAGGCCTTCAGAGATGCAGAAAGAAATCACCCCAGGGAAAGTTGTTGGAGCCTAGAGGCCTGGAGAGAAGGCCAGCAGAGATCACCCTGTGCCTTCCCACATAAGAAAGAACCTCAGTTGAAAGTTGGCTGCCATTCCTCTGGAGAACTAACAAAATAAATCCCCTTTTATTAACAACCAATCCATCTCTGGTGTGTTGCATTCTGGCAGTTAGCAAACTAAAACAGTGTTCTTATTTGTTTCTTTTGATGTCTTTACATTTAAAGTCTATTTTGTCTGATATTAGTATCGTTATACCTATTTTCTTTTTGTTACAGCTAGTGTGAAAAGTCTTTTTCCATCCTTTCACTTTCAATCTATTTGTATCCTTGTGTCTGAGATGAGTCTCTTTTAAACAGCATATAGCTGGATTATTTTTCTTAATCCAGTCTCCCAATCTGTATCTGCATTGGTAAATTTAGTCCATTAGCATTCACAATTGTTACTCTAAAGGTGTTTCTTGAATCCACCATCTTATCCTTTGGGTTTTATTTGTCAGATCTATAGATTCTTCTCCCTCTTTCTCTTTTTATTCTTTAAGATACCCTTACTGGTACTCTTCAATTCTATATCTTCTTCCAGACCTCCCTCTCCTGCCTTTTTTTTTTCTTTTTTCAGCTGGCAGAGCTCCTTTTAGTATTTCTTGTAAGGCTGGTCTCTTTGTTGACATATTCCCTCAACCTTTGATTGTCTATGAAAATTTTAATCTCTCCCTCAGTTTTGAAGGAAAATTTGGCTGGGGCCAGAATTCTTGACTGGAAGTCTTTCTTTTTCAGGATGTTAAATATAATATACCACTGCCTTCTTGCCTCCATGGTGCCAGTTGAGTATTCCAAACTCATCTTACACCATTATCCCTTGTATCTATTAGAATGTTTTTCTCTTGCTGCTTTCAGGATTTTCTGCTTCCCTTCAACATTGGACAGACTGGTTAGTATGTGTCTTGAGGTAGGCATATTTGAGTTTATTCTATTTGGAGTTCATTGGGCTTCTTTGATGTGCATATTTATGTCTTTTATAAAGGTTGGGAAGTTTTCCCCCATTATACCCTCCACTAATCTTCTTAGCCCTTTACTGTTCTCCTCTCCTTCTGGGACACCAATGATTCTTATATTTGTGCACTTTGTTTTGTTCATCATTTCTCTAAGATCCAATTCAAAATTTTTCATCTGTTTTGTCATTTGCTCTCTAGTGTGTTCAAAATCAGTTGTCCTGTCCTCTATTTTGCTTTTTATTTTTTTTGCCTCCTAAAATGTGCTGTTTTGTGTCTCTAGTGTATTTTTTATTTCATCTATAGCATCTTTAATCTCTGTGATTTATGCTATTTTTCTATTTATTCTTTCAAATTCCTCTTTATGCTCTTCCAGTGTCTTCTTGATCTCCTCTATGTCAGTAACTGTCCCATTGATTTTTTTTTAGTAGAGCTATATGAACATCTTTGATTAGTTGTTCCAAAGTCTGTGCCTCCTTGTTCTAGTTTTGCTAGCTGCCAGGATGCAATATACCAGAAATGGAATGGCTTTTAAAAAGGGGAATTTAATAAGTTGCTAGTTTACAGTTCTAAGGCTGAGAAAATGTCCCAATTACAACAAGTCTACAGAAATGTCCAATCAAAGGCATCCAGGGAAAGGTACCTTGGTCCAAGAAGGCTGATGAAGTTCAGGGTTTCTCTCTCAAGTGGGACGGCACATGGCAAATGCAGTCAGGGCTTCTCTCTCAGCTGGAAGGGCACATGGCAGACGTGGTATCATCTACTAGCTTTCTCTCCTGGCTTCCTATTTCATGAAGCTCCCTGGGAGGTCTTTTCCTTCTTCATCTCCAAAGGTCACTGGCTGGTGGACTCTCTGCTTCATAGTGTTGCTCTCTCTGAATCTCTCATTCTCCAAAATATCTCCTCTTTTATAGGACTCTGATAAACCAATCAAGACCCACTCAAATGGGTGGAGACATGTTGTCCCCTGATTCAGTTTAACAACCATTTTTGACTAAATCACATCAACTGGGGAGATGATCTCATTACAGTTTCAAACATACAGTACTGAATAGAGATTATTCTACCTTTATGAAATAAGATTTATATTAAAACATGGCTTTTCTTAGGGGGCATACATCCTTTCAAACCAGCCCACTCCTCCAGTGTTTTAATTTGGTCACTGGACTGGACTATATCTGTCTGCATCTTCATATGCTTAGTGACCTTCTGCTGTCTTCACAGCATGTAAATTTCTTGATAGGGTTACTTTAGTTGATTTCTTTCAGTAGTCTAAGTCTTTGTATTTGTGGAATGGGTGTGGAGCAGGATACGGTGTGGGTAGGGGCACAACATGAGGTGATGGGTTGTGATGCAGGTATATGCACAGTTCGAGGACTCTATGCTGGTGTCTGTGAGCACAGGGTGTGGGTAGCAGGGTTGTGTTTGTGTGGTGTGGGAGCTGTTGGGGCAAGGTGCTGCTCAGGCAGGCTTTGGGGTGCAGGAGCAGGGCGCAACATGGAGGACAGAGATAGGGCATGGCGGGAGGTGGATGAAGGAGCTGCTACACAGGGAGAGGGCTCCAGGGGGGCTGGGGTGTGGATGTAGGAATGTGTAGGTGTGGGGCACAGGTCACAGAGATTGTGAGATGTGTGTCAGGGTGGTTGATGATGGGTGGGTGGGGCCCTAAATTGGGTCCTTAGGTGCAGGGGTGAGGTGGGGTGGGGTACAGGTGTCCACTTGTGTAAGGCAGGGCTATGTGGCACAGGAGTGCATGAGAGCACCCTCCAGGTGTGGAAGAAGGGCACTTGTGCCGTTGGGTGGGGCAAGAGTGTGCACATGTGTGGGGCAGGGAGGGTGGGTTGCAGGGGTCAAGAAATCTGTGCACAGATACATGGGTGCCCTGCAGAGAGGATGTTGTTATGCTGGTGAGGGGGTCTGTGGGGTGGGGCCCTGGTGTGCACATGTGCAGAGCTCAGGGGCAGCAGGGTGGGACAGTGCCTGTATGGGCTAGGGGCAGGTGTGGTCTGGGCAAGCAGGTCAGCTCTTGCCCAGAGCTGAGGAGGCATGGTGTGAGTGCGTGTGTGTGTGTTCACACATCTTGGAGGCCAGATGCTGATGTGCATGTGCACCAAGCTCAGGGGGCCTGGATAGAGTTGAGGGAATGTATGGGCTGGATGTGGGTGTTGTCTGTATGCTCAGGTGACTGCCTACAAGGGGTAGGGAGGGGGAGGTGGGTCTAGGGGCTAGAATGTGTACATGAGCCTCAGAAGGGGCAAGGCAAGACTGCGCTTGCATGGGAGATGTGGGTCAGGCTGGGACAGGCTTATGCACATGCATGGGGCCTTGGTGTGAGGTAGGGCTGTGTAGAGGGATGGGGTGGGGGTGCTTGGAGCACCATGGGGGGTGGGTGATGGGGATGAGGTGCATGGGTGTGGAAGAAGTCACGGGTCATGGGGTGGGGACTATGTGGTGAGTGTGTTCAAGGAACATGGCTTGTCTTACTTCCCATTCCCGTCTCCCTGTGTGTGCACTCCTGAGGGCTTGGCCTCCATCTGGAAATGGACACACTAGGCTGTTGGCACTAGCTGGCTGGTGTCAGTTCTCCGCATCTCAATTCTCCTGCTTTTTCAACCGCAGCTTCCCTGTGTGGTGTAGAAGACTTTCTCGGGTCACTTATACCCTGGAATCACTCTCCAGGTGTTTTTTCTGTCCCTTTTCTAGCTGTTCTTTGGAGCAGGGGTGAACACGACCTATCCTATTCTGCTGTCTTCCCCAGAACTCCAATTAATTTATTTTTACTATTTTTATACTATATACCCACCAAGCCCAACTCTGCCTTCCCCCTTGCCCGCTTCCCCTGGTAACCTTTAATGTCCCTATAGCATAATGTTTTCAAAGTTCTTCCATGTTGCAGTAAATCTCAGACCCTTATTCCTTTCTATGGCTGAATAACACTCCACTGTACGGAGAGACCACGTTTTGTGTGTCCATCCTTTGATGGACATTTGGGTTGCTTCTACCTGTTGTGCTTGTGAATAAGGCCCCCGTGAGCATTGGTGTGCAGACACCCATTCGAGTCCCTCTCTTCAGCTCTCTTGGTTTGTATGGTAGTTCTATGTTTAACTTTCTGAAAAACTTCCACACTGCTTTCCACAGCGGCTGCCCCATTTTATGTTCTCATTCATGAATATTGAAAGGATGCTGAGATATTCAAAGAAAGACTACTCATGGACGCCAAGAAGTCCTGGAGCTTAGGGCTCCTTCTCCTCTCAGAGCTTCAACTGTGAAGGGAGAGAGGGCCTGGGCAGGCAGTCTGGTGCCCCTGCCTGCACCCTCTGTCCTGGGCAGATGTTTGCAATCAGTGGGATGCCTATTTCTAAGGAGCCACCTATGGCCTCAGGATACTTCCCAGTACAGCCTCCAGGAAGCACAGGCGCTGGAGACTCTTCTCCCTGGACAGAATGGTTTCAAAGGAAACTTCTCTGAGTCCAGCCCCACCTGATGGCATTTGTGGATTCCAACTAGTGTGAGATAACCATCATGCAACTATTCTGAATATTTTTCTCCTGATAATGTTTTCAAAGTAATAAGGAGAGGTGACCCAAGGAGAAAGATAACAAGATTAAGGAGAGGAATGGCAGGCAATGCCTCGGAGCTGCTCTGGATGACCTGCAGGCAAATCCTCCCTGTTAATTGTCAGTAAAGAGATTATGCCAGTTTCACCACAGGTGTCAGGTGCTGCCATTACAAAGCATAATTAAAGTGCATTCCAAAGGGGGAGATAACGGGCTCAGGGGGCCTTGGAAAATCTGTCCTGGAAAGAATCCAGGGCAATCTGTGGTTGCTTGAAACATCCTTATCAGAAGGCTAGGAGACCAAGCTGGGGCCCATGGGACAATGGGAACTAAAATAGATTTAATTGGAAGATTTTATACTGGCTTCTGGGACCAGCAGAGCATAATTACCAGCCTGCCCCCTTGGGCCTCCTGCTGGAAGCCATTGGAAAGACAAGGACTCTTCGGAGGGGAAGGGCTTTTCAAAGTGGAGCTTGGCCGTGTCTACAGGTGAGCGCCAGTGAGAAGTCCCTGAACTCTGAGGACCAGAGGACAGTCTGGAGAGTTTCTTGGCAGGAATCTTGGGGAGGGAGGGATAGAAGGAGTGACAGAAGTGGGATGAGGTGAGGAGCAAAGAGCAGCGAGAGGGTCTGAAGGGGCTGGGAATTGTGTGAGCTTCCTGTGGCCTCTGCAAGGATTACTGCAAACTTGGTGGCTTGAAACCATGCAGATTTGGATCTTGCATTTCTGGGCGTCAGCAGGGAGGCACTCCTTCTGAGGCTGTAACAGAGAGCCTGCTTCCTCCCCTCTCCACGTTTTGAGGCCAGCTGCATCCTTTGGCTCCCTGCCCCTTCTCCTCTTCAAGACACCCCATAAGACCTCCAAGGCTGCCTCTGACTCTGCTTCCCTTATTGCATCACCACTCCAAGCTCCTGCCCCCTCTTGAGATGACTTGGATCCTCCTGAATAATCCAGTTTTATTGCCCCATCTGGAGATGTTCCCCTAATCCCACCTGCAAAGTCCCCTTTGCCATGCTAGGATACAGAGCCCAGGCCCTGGGGACTGGGCCTGGGTATCCATTATTCCATCTCCCCAAGGGTCAGGTGGAGCTGGCCAGGGAGGGAGTAGGGGGAGGACTCTAATCAGCAGAGCCTGCCACTATCTCCTCTCTCCTTTTTGTTACTGTGGCAAAATACACACAACATAAAATTTACTATTTTAACCTTTTTAAGTGTCTGATTCAAGGCTATTAGATGCATTCACAGTGCTGTGCCACCACAGCCACCCTCTAGTGCTAGAGTTGCCTTTTATTACCCCAAAAAGGAGGCCGGTAGGCAGGGACTGCTCTTTAAACTAGCCCAGGCCCTGACACCACTGACCTACTTTCTGACTCCATGGATTTGCATATTCTGGACATTTATAACAAAGGAATCATGCAATATGTGACCTTTTGTTTCTGGCCCCTTTTACTCTAGGTTTGTCCCAGAAGTTCCCAGGTCTCAGGACTCCATTCCTTTTCACAGCGGAATCACATCCCACGACGTGGGCTTACGACTCGCCATTTGTTCGTCGTCCCCTGGTGGACACATGGCTGCTTCCATCCCTGACTGCCGTGAACAGGGCCGCGTGGCACACACCTGCACACGTGTCTGTGCAGCCATGTGCACTCACTTCTCCTAGCTGTGTGCCCTGTAGTGGAAGCCGGTGCATATGGCGGCCCCTGGCGCACCTTTTTACTTTACCCTGCACTGTGGGATAGGCTGTGCTTGGACACTTGGAGGCAGAGAATCAGGGTTGGGGGGTTGACACTGCTTATCCAAAGAGTCACTGCCTGGACCTGGCAGATGTGACCCCAAAGTGTACGATGGGCTCACTACAGCCACAGGCTCCACAGGAGAGTGGGGGAGGGGGGCTGGAGAGCCATGGACCGAGGACCCATTACCAGGGGCCTTCCAACCCCACCGAAGGTCAGCCTGGAGAAGCAGCTGGAGAGCCCCGTTGGGGACATTCTCAGAGTGAGGACAGCTGGGGGACCCATGAGTTGCTTGCTCCATGGTGTCCCTCCCAGGAGATGCCTGTTTCCTTAGGCCCCTCCATGTGGCCCGGCTCTGCCTCTGCAGGTACTGCCACCCCCTGTCGGCTTCCTCTCCTCTCCCATTGGCCCTGTCCACACCTACGTCCCCTCTCCTAGGTGTGGACAAGGCAGGGCAAAGGCAAGAAGAAAAATTCAGATTTGTGGACTGAGCTAAAGGCAGCCACATCTGCTGGTACTGGCCCCGTTCGCCTCAGGGTTGGACTGGGGGACCCCTGGGCCTTGTGTCTGAGCCCCTCAGCTGTGACACGAATGTGGGATACCCCCACCTGCAGTGAGGGAGAGGTTGCACCCACATCCATGAAGGCTGGGTGTCACCCAGTCGGCCTCTTTTACCAGCACCTGCAAATAAGGAGGAATTGTATTCACTGCAAGGCAAATAGTTCTGCCAAAATAGAGGCCCAGGGCACCCAGGCTTCCCCCCACACTCCTGCACTTCCCCAGCAGTGAGTGAGTGTGTGAACCGCTGCTGTGTAAGGGACAAAGACTTCCCCCTCCCTACCCTTCCAGCAGTCCTGGCTCACAGGGTCCCTTTATGCCTTTATTTCATTCAGATTCTATTAAAAGCAACAAAGGTAATGACAGTGGTGCAAAAATGAATCTTGCTTCCTTTAAAAAAATGTAAAAAAATTGTACCACTTCAGAATTTCCATCCTAAGAGATTGCTTCTGAAAAAAAACAAACTAAAAACATACTATATTCTCCCATTGCTAATCACGCCCAGTAAAAACAATCATTATGAAGGTTATTTGGACTCATAGCATGAGCAAGGCAGAGACTCTTGCATCTGGACAGAGCCGATGCCTGAGGAGGACAGGGCAGCTCTACCACAGGAACTCAGGCCAGTGGCTGTGGAGGGCTGGAGCCCCCATCTATGGGCCTCAGCCTCAGTCCCTGCTTCTTCCAAGGACAGAGGTTTCACAGGGAATGTACAGGGAGACTGTGTCTCCTCCCAGGACAAAAATGCCTTGCACTTCTTCACAACATGGTGTGCAAGCTTTCCTCCTTTTCCAGAGATATGCATGTGAGTGTCTGCCACTGCTACAGATGGCATTGTGTTGCCCAGAATATGTGTCCAAGTCCTACCCCCATCTATGAATGCGACCTTATTTGGATCCTGTTTGGAAATAGGGTTTTAGTGATGTGATTAAATGAGGTGGGGGCCTTGATAAGGAGAGGGAATTTGGACACCAGTAGTAGGAGACAGACAGACAGATGGAAGGTGGCCATGTCCCCAAGGCACAGTGTGAACTATGCGGCCAGACCCTATGGCCACCAGGTTAGTACCTCAACCCAGGTTCCAACCTCCAGATCAGTGAGACAATATGTTCTGTCATTTCAAGCCTTGCAGTTGTGGTATTCTCTCATGGCAGCCACAGAAAACTAAGGTGGTGAATGTTGCCACCAAAATGTTTGGCCTTGTGATGCAGCTCACACCTTCCTCAGACTGGTCTTCAGGGCTGTGACCTGGGGTGGGCAGCTGAGACCCCGTGGCCAGCTTCCTTGGGAGAGCATGCCTCTCACCCTGGGATGCTCCTTGTTCTTCCAGGGTGGAGCATGCACCTCTGTAAAAGTGTTCTGTCTGCTAACAGATGGGCACAGATGCTCAGTGTCCAGACTGCTGGCTGTACTCAGCACTTACTGACCTGGATCTGACAATGAAAGTAAGAGGCCATGGAACGAAGGATGGGCTCTAGGCAGCACACTGGTAGATGAAGTGTAGCTGCCACTGTTGCTGGGATATGAATTTCTGCTGTGGTGCTTTCATCCCTCAGCTGTTCAGAGCCTATCTCTGCACTGTCATTGTCCCCCCAAAGCAGCAACATGGCCAGTGCTTGCCAGTTGACTTTGGATTCCATGGTCTTTCCATCAGCGCATGGATGGGACCTGCTGCCTCCACTTGGCATGTTAACACAGGCGTGATGGTCAGTTGGCCAGTGAGCCACAGACAGCAGATCACCCACGTGCTGTCTTCTTCTCACCCACCACTCTGGTGGCGTTTCTGCAGCCACCCTGCAGTGGCTGTACTCTCCCTCACACTCTGCAGCCCAAATGACACCAGGTGGGCCAGAGATGTATCCCTGCTCGTGATGACACCAGGTGGGCCAGAGATGTATCCCTGCTCGTGATGACACCAGGTGGACCAGAGATGTATCCCTGCTCGTGATGACACCAGGTGGACCAGAGATGTATCCCTGCTCGTGATGACACCAGGTGGGCCAGAGATGTATCCCTGCTCGTGATGACACCAGGTGGACCAGAGATGTATCCCTGCTCGTGATGACACCAAGTGGACCACAGATGTATCCCTGCTCGTGATGACACCAGGTGGGCCAGAGATGTATCCCTGCTCGTGATGACACCAAGTGGACCACAGATGTATCCCTGCTCGTGATGACACCAGGTGGGCCAGAGATGTATCCCTGCTCGTGATGACACCAGGTGGACCAGAGATGTATCCCTGCTCGTGATGACACCAGGTGGGCCAGAGATGTATCCCTGCTCGTGATGACACCAGGTGGACCAGAGATGTATCCCTGCTCGTGATGACACCAGGTGGACCAGAGATGTATCCCTGCTCGTGATGAAACCCAGGTGGACTAGAGACGTAGCCCCTGCCCAAGTGAGAGGGAGCTACAGGAAGGTGGGGTGGCTGTGCTGACTCCATCGCATGTGGGGAGGTGAAGTTTCAGATATCCTTGAGGACTGTTTGGGTCCACTAAAAAGATGATTCAAAGGTTACTTATGGGTTTAAGTTTTAAAGTTATTATTTGATTTTTATTAAGATCACAAATAAAACAAGAACTTCTTTACCCATTTAAATTCAACTTTGATTAATGTTTGATCCTATTTATAAACTTGGGTAATTGAATTCCCTTAAGCATTTTAAATTGAATTAATATATGTAATATATTTGATATTTTTTCTGTTCCAGCTGTATGACTAACAAACCTTCCAAGCATTTAAATAATGCTTGCAAACCCAATAAGTTAAACAAATAAGTATGGAATGACTTTAGTTCTCTGTTTCAATATACTTTATAAACTTTGGTAACATTCTCTAATTCCTTTTAAGGTAAACTCTTTTAAAATTTTTATTGGAGGTTAATATAAAAGAAAGCAATTTAAAGTGTAAGGCTGGAATGTGCAAATGAATAAATGTTTACAAAGAAAATGCACTCACATCTCCTGACCAAGACAAAGCTATCAGTCCACAAGCTCCCTTTGCAGCCCCTCTCACCATCACTGCCTGCCCCTTCCCCCAAATGTCACTGCTGCTCTTACTTATAAAGCCATTGTTTTACTTGTTGTTTTTCAAACTTTAATAAATGAAATCATACAGTAATTACCCTTTCATGTCTGCCTTTTTACAACAATACTATGTCTATGGGATTTGCCCATGTCATTGGGTGAAGCAGTTCATTCTTTTTCATTGTCAGACAGTCTTTTATTGTAAGAACCTACCACCATGTATTTTTCGGTTCTGTGATTGGTGACTGCTTGGCTGTTTCTGGTATTTGGCTGCTAGAATACTGCTTCGGCAATGTATTTGCCTTTTGGTGCACCTGTGGATGCATCTCATATGCCTAGGAGTAGAAGCATTGGCTTGCAAGGCAGTCAAAAGTAGATTTTTGGTAACTGATATTAAATGGCTTCCAATGTTACATACTAATTTCCACTCCCAACAGCTCTCTTTCATTTCTGCTGTTTCACATCCTCACTGACACTTAGTATTGTCATATTTTTTTATTTACCCATTTCAGCAAGAATGCTGTTGCAGCTTTGTGTGGTTTTGAAACACATTTAATCGATTACTAATAAAGTTGGACATCTTTGCACGTTTATTAGCCATTTTAAGAAGTAAAAATATTGGCTTATTTTATGAAGTATTTGTTCAGATATTTTGTCCAAGTTTTGTTAGCTTTTCTTTCTTTTTCTAATAAGAAAATGGTAAGAGTTATTTTTGTATAAACATCAAACATATTGCAAACATACTGGAAGTGTCTCCTCCTTGTCTGTGGCTTACCATTTTGCCCATTGAAGGTCATTCTTTAATGTAAGTTCTTTATCTGATGTAGAGGAGTACTTAATTTTAATGAATTCCAATTTAATCTCTTTTCTTTTTGGTTGCTACTTTTTGTGTCTTGCTTAAGAAATCTTCACCTCTCTCTAAGCCATGAAAATATATTTCTGTGTTGCCTTCTAGATTTAGTGTTTTTCCATTCACATTTTGATTTACAATCCACCTGGAATTGATTTATGCATGGTATGAGTTAGGTATTATGGTTTTTGTATATCTTACATGGCTATCCCAACGAGCCAACAAGAGTATTGAAAAGGCAATCCTTTCCTCGCTGCATTGCAATGAAACTGACGTACATCACATGACAAATATGGGGAATCTGTTTGTAAACATTCATTATTCCAGTCATCAATTTGTTTTTCTTTATACCAGTTTGACACTATCTTTTAATTGCTATCATTTCATAATGCATCTTGATACCTGGTGATGGAACTATGTCAATTTTTGCCTCATTCTTCAGGATTATGTTGGCTATTCTGGCCCTTTACATTTCTATATGTTATTATTTTCACACACATACAGGCATAGACCACTGAGATTTTCATTGGGATTACAAGGAATATATAGATAAAATTGGAGAAAATTGTTATCTTTACAGTATTATGTTTTTAAAGCCATGGATGACATAGATGTGTTTAGGTCTGTTTTGAAATGTTTATCAATAATATCTAATAGTTTTAGTGTAGAAATCATATACATTTCCATTAATTTTTCCAAGATATTGGAATTCTTTTGATAATATTATAAATAGTATGTGTTTTTAAATTTCATTTTCTAATTATATGTTGCTGGGATAATTTATTTGGTATGTTGGCCTAAAATCAAGGAATTTCTAAAATTCTCTTATTCATTCTAATAATAGCCATATTTTTTCTGTTGATTATTTTGGCTTTTCTTATACACATAGTTTGTGTCCTTTTGAAATTATGAAAAACATTTTGTTTATTCCTTTCTAATTGTTAGGTGTTTAATTACCTCCTTTTTCTTCATTGTAAAAAATAGCAGATGTCCTTGTTTCTTTTCTGATCCCAGGGAGAAAGCTTTATTTTACCACAAACTATAAGCCTCCCTGGAGGTTTTTTTGGTTTGACTTTTTAAAGATACCCTTTTTTTCTCTGAATTTTTCGCTTTTTGTTTCTTGCTATTATTTTTCACTTTCTTTTTGACTAATCAAGTAATTATCATCATCGTTCCCGTTGCTGTCTACATCAGCTGTGAGCATCTCAGGTTTTACTGTTCTGTTACTGATTATACTGAGCATTTACTGGGCATTAGAGAGACCATCTCATATGAGCACTTCTGCCACCGCTAGGATGATGCAGACCCCTAACTTGAACTCCCTTCCCAGTGTCCTGCCTTTTTCTATTATTGTTTCCATGAGTTTAATTTTAAAGCCCACAATACTTTATTTATTTTTATACTTTTAAACAGTCGCTATTCATTGAATTTACCCACAGAGTTAATGTTTCCAATATTCTTCATCCCTTCCTGCCTTACCTCTGTTCCTTCTGGGACCACTTTCCTTCTACTTGAGGAGCCCCTTTAACATCTGCTGTGTGCACACAGCTGCACTCAGCTCCTCGCACCCGCCGACCGCGCATGGCTGCAGCACTCAGCTCCTCGCACCCGCCGACCACGCACGGCTGCACTCAGCTCCTCGCATCCGCCGACCGCGCACAGCTACACTCAGCTCCTCGCATCCGCCGACAGTGCACGGCTGCACTCAGCTCACTGCCTCATCAGGTCTCCTTCCACTCGGCCCCTGCTTTCCATTCTGTGGTGTACACAAGAGGCTCTGGCTGGACCTGCTCTACTGCCCTGCCAGCACTTGGTCTTCCCACTCTTGAGCTCTTCATGATGACGTCATTCAAACCTCACATTATCTCTTCAGGGTAGGCCTAATTATACGGTCTAGCAGGTGCCAGAGGGCACCACTAAAGCGAAAAGCTGAGCCCCAAAGCTGAGTGTATTTCTTGCTTAGAAGGGAGAGCTGCTTGTAGGACACCATCCCTCCCAACAAAGAAAACTGCCAATCACATCCAGGGCTTGGGGAGCATGGCGCTCAGGGCTTGTGGACTTGAGAAGAGGGCGTGTTTAGCACTTGGAGGCGTCTTGGCCTCGATGCCACCTTAGTCATTTGGCTCTTAGTGATTGGCTGCTGCTCAGAAGTGTGGTGATGGATGAACACCACCTCTGGCCAACTGGGACTGTTGAAAAATCAATTTGGGTAGTTACTTATTGCCATGGCAAAAGAACAATTAATCCTGTCCTCTCCTGAATTTGCACTAGGGGAATTTTTTTCTCATTTCCATTACATGCTTGGGAAAACTAAGGCTCAAATGGTTGAAAACTTTCCTAAGGCCACACATGAACCAAGTGGTGTGTTGAAGTGCTGAACCCAGGTCTGTCCAAAGACATGTACATGATTTGATTTATAAGCCTATTTTACAATTATTTATATATTTATTTTAGTATAATATTACTATTGCTATTATTATTACTTTGGGTATTATTATCATCTTGGGAATCATTAAGGTTTTTGTGTCATTATTCCCTTGGGTATTATGATTACTATCAATCTTAGTAATACTTTGGGTATCATTGATCCTTTGGTATTATTGCTTTAGGTGTTACTACTGTTGGCATGTTAATACTTTTGGTATTATTAGTGCATTGTCATTACTGTTACTTTTTGTATTATAATTACTCTCGGTATTACTACTTTTGGCATTGTTAGTACTGTTAGTATTATTAGTACTTTGGCATTATTGTTACTTTTGGTATTCTTGCTACTCTGCATTGTTAGTACTGTTGGTACCATTAGTGCTCTGGCATTATCTGACAATAACAATTGCCGTTATTGCTACCTTTGGTGTTACTTTTACTTTTGGCACTATTTTGGTGCTGTTAGTATGTTTGGTATTATTATTACTTTTGGCATTGTCTTACTACTTTTGGTACTGTCAGAACTTTTGGTAACATTAGTACTTTAGCATTATTGTTACTTTTGGCATTGTCTTACTACTTTTTGCACTGCCAGACCTTTTGGTAACATTAGTACTTTGGTATTATTGTTACTTTTGGTAACAGTACTTTGGCATTATTGGTACTTTGGCATTACCTTTACTTCTGACACTGTACTATGTTGGTTGTGTTGGTATTTTGTATTATTAACAATTTGGTCCATAGGTTCACGTGCAGTGTTACTTGCACCCCTTGTCTCTTGGTGTATCATCATTCACTTCCCAACGAGGCCCCTCTCATTGTGCTGTTTTGTTTCCTCTTCATCTCAGAACCCCACTACCATCTGGCTCCTGCCACACAAAGTCGCTCATTTGAATGCATATCTCTCCTTACATAGTTGTGTAACCCTCAAACACCGAACTTTTCCAGGGTGACAGTGTTCATCTCAGATTTCTGAGCATATTATCATGCCACAGAGCTCATTCTGGTTCCTAATGTTTTCACTCAGCACTGTGCGCTGAAGGTGCAGCTGTGTCCTGCCTGAGCCACTGACCTTCAATTCACAGCCCGTGTCTCCCATGCCTGACCTACCCCCTACACAGTCATGGGCACCTGTGTAACCTGCATAACATGACCACAAACACACGGCGGTGTCTTTCTCAGGGGCCACCTGGACGGAGCTGCATCTTCCCACTGGGGTCAGGGGGCTGGACCCGGGGGACCCCACTACTTTCCCTGGACACTGCCAGCTTGCTCCCAGGATCGTCGATATTCCCATCTACAGAACACAAGGGTTTCTACCTTGCTACATCCTCACAAACGTTCTTACATTTTTTCAAATTTCTGCCAATCAGGGTGGGTGAAAAATAAAATCTTATTTTTGTTTTAATTTGCATTTCTGTGCCTGCCCAAGCAATCCTGCATTTCTTGCTCATGTGATCTTAGTCATTCAATTTCCTTTTTTAATTGCCTATTAAGATCCCCCATCCATTTTTAACCTACTGCCTTTATTTTGTTGTTTTCCAATGATTCCTTGCATATTCTAGATGTCAATGTCTTGTTGGCTTTTAAAGATGCAAACATTTTCCCCCCAATCTATCACCCTCCATTTACTTTGGTGATGCCATTCGTCCTTGAACCCACATCCTAAGAGAGTGAAATCCATCTTGTGTTTGTGTCTTAGCCTTTGTGCTTTCTGTGTGTTACAGAGGAAGTACATCTTCAACTCAAGACAACAAAACCTTTTCTCCAATAATTTCTCTCATTAGCTTTATTGTTCTTTGCCTTTTGTATTTAGCTTTTTAGTCAATCTGCAGATCATTTTGTTTGGGAGGTGAGGAAGGGGTCCAATTCTCATTTTACCCATGGGGTGAGCCAGTTAAACTTAATGCCATCAATTAAAAAGACATTCCTTTCTTACGGCATCGTGGAGTACAGAGGCGTGTTACCTGCTTATAAAACAGGCCCCTAAACTTATATGGGTTTGCTGTTGAGCTTTTTCTTTTTCCCCATATCTATTTACCTATTTCTACACCAAAACCATAATTTTTATTTTTTAACTAAAATTGTGTAGAATGTGTTCATGTTTTGTAGACCACTCCTCTTTCATTCTTTCCTTTTTTTTCCGTGAAATTGATCTGTTTTTCCCCAGAACTCTATTCTTCCATATAAATGTTAGAATAAGATTATTGATGTCTTCAAATATTAATTTCTGGAAAGCTTTATTGGAATTTTATTCACTTTATGGGATTTGGAGAGAATGACCACCTATTTAAATGTTACTCTGTCCTGTCATTGAATATGGTATATTTCCTGTATTTAGCCTTTATTGGTGGAGCTTTGTAGGCCTGATTTTTGTTGTTGTTGTTTTGGCTTTGTTATTTGTTTCCTTGGGGGGAGGTTTAGATTACCATTGTATATTTTAGTCAAAATTTTCTATTTATCTTACAACAATTTGGAATATTTTGCTTTTCCAGAAATGTATCCATTTTGTCTAAATTTTCAAATTTATACCTTTGTTAAAAATAATTCTGTTGTATCTTTAGTTATTTTCTCTTTAGGATCCTGTGTTTTGCAAATTTGAATATTCCCCCATTCTAGAAATCTGATTTGCCTAAGGTTCATGTATTTTACTGATCTTCTGAAGAGACAGCTTTTGGTTTTTTCATTTCTATTTCATGAATTTCAGTCCTTATGTGTTTCACTTCCTGTCTTCTAATTTCTTTCAGTGTGTCTGTTTCTCTTTTGTTTTCTGCTTGCATATACATATACTTAGATTGTATTGTTACAATTCCATGATTTTGTGATTCTCTTTATTGTTTACTCTCTATCCTAAGGTCTTTTCAGCAGAATGTTGTTGTTTTTTAAAGTTTTTGGACATGTGAAATTTTACTTATTTGAAATCTCTTGTTATTGATTTCTAACTGGGCTGCATTATGGTCCAAGAATGCATTATCTGCAGGTTGGATTATTTGGGCTTCCTTTACGGTTGTGAATGTCCCTCTGCACACACACACACATATATATATATTGGCTTGAGCTTTTTATTAATCTTGTCATTCAAAATTTTATATGTATTTATGCTTTATTGTTTAGACTTTTTTTCCTGTGATTTACCAGTCTCTAAGAGAGCTTTGTTAAGATCTTGGACAATGAATTCTGTTGCCTCTACTTTCTCTCATAATTCTGTCAGTTGTTGCTTTATATATTGTGATGCGATGTTTTCAAGGGCATATATATTCATAACTACTAGATCTTCTTGATCTATTATTCTTTTTTCAGTATGTAACATTGCTTTTTGTCATCATGGTGTTTTTCACATTAAAGTTCAGTTAGCCTAATAATGAAAGTACTGCCTTGTATTTTTAAAAATTTCTTATTGAAGCAAAGTTTTCAAACTACCATCTACCCTACCTTTTAATTGATTAATTAATTAATTAATTCATCAATTTAGGTTTCCATATCTGTTTTTTTTCTCATTATAGATCAATAAATCAGCATTCTGGGCTTACCGTTAGAATGGATTTTCTGTGGTTAGGCACTGAATCCACATCCAGGGATGGAGAGCTGCAGCCTGGGCACCACTGCGCCTTGGCTGCACCCTTCCAGAGGTGGACCCCACTCCCCAGGACTGACACCTCAGGCCATTCTTCACTTTTTGCTTTTTACTTCTTGCCTCCTGCCTGCTCTCCCTCCCCCCTTCCCCCTCCCATTCCTCCCTCCCATTGCCTGCCTGCCTTCCTTCCTTCATTTCCCTCTTTCCTCCCTATTACATTTACCCTCAAATTGTAGCCTAGATACACAGAAAGGGACATGAAACATAAATGTCTATGTTCATAAATAGGTAAGAAGAGACTCCCTGAAACCTGCCTGGGGACTGGCATGGAGCATCCCTGCATCTTGGGCCCCCCCACGTGCTCCTCCCCATCCCCTCTAGATAACAATCGCTCTGACCTCCAGGCCACCATTTCCTTCCCCTTCTCCACTGTTTCCGATTCAGCAGTTTAGTTCTGCCTACTTGAATTTCCTGTGGATTTCTCATGAGTGGCCTCATGTCTGCCTCCTTTTAGTGAGTTATGTTTTGGAGCTTCTTCCATCTTTTGAGTAGGTTTGTTTCATTCGTTTTCAACCAGGGCTGGTGGTTCATTGTATGGCCACAGGACAGTGCATTTTCCCTTTCTCCTGTTGACTGGCACTGAGGTTTGCTTGCAGATTGGGGCAACTACAAGCGAGACTGCTATGAACAGACTTACTATATGTACCTGGGTGAGTGTCATGCTGAAGAGGTTTTCTAGACTATGTACCCAGCAGTGGGATTGCCAGGTCATGGGGAATGAAATATGTGCAATTTGACCTGATGGTATCGAATGTTTCCTGAAGCTGAGATGCCAATTAGTGTATCCCATCTTCAGGGTTGGTGAACTTCTGAGATCCCATCATTACATGGATATTAATATTGTCAGATTTTTTAATGGGTTAATAGATTTATGCATGTGTTTATTTACTTATTTTTGTTTAATCTAGTGGGAAAGTAATGGTGTGGTTTTATTTTACATATCCCTGATTACCACTGAGGGAATATTTGTCAGATGTTTATTAGTCATTTTGATTCTCTCTTGTCAACTATTGATCCCAGTTTTTTGTCGACTTTTCTTTTGGGTTTGCTGTCTTCTTATTGATTTTTATGAGTCGTTTTGAATAATGAGAGCTTTTTTGGTTAGCTTGCTGTGAATATTTTCTCCTACTCTGTCTTGTTATTTTACTCTACTATTGGTGTCTTTTGATGAATAGAATCCTTAATTTCAGGGTAGTCAAATTCATCAATCATTTTTCATGTCTGAAAAAATCTCATTTTAGCCTAGCATTTAAATAATAGATTAACTTGATATCACATAATTTTAAAAATTATTATTATTCCATTGACTTCATTTAGTATTGATAAGTGTGATGCCAGTTTGATTTTATTCATGTTTACATATGTCTTTTTTTCTGGACGATTTTAGATTTTGTTTATGCTTTTCTGTTTTTAATTTTACATTGACTTTGTCTCTTTTTTTTTCTTTTTCATATTTGTTCTGTTTAGGACCCTTTCAATTCCTTCCATTGAAGGTCTTGCATTTTCTCCTCTTCTCATTGTATCAGTCAGGGTTCTTCTGAGAATCAGAACCAACAGGGGATATGTGAGATTTATTATAAGAAGGTGGCTTGTGCGATTGTGGGGACTGGCAAATTCAGGTTCTGGAGGGTAGGCCAGAGGCAGGGAATCTCAGGAAAACTGGTGCTCAAGCCTTGAGCCCAAATTCCCTGGGCAGGAAACTCAGGAAGGAGTGGAAGGTGTATTCCTTCCTCACCCCACACCTTCAGTTCTCACTCATGGCTGAGGGCCGTCTCCTCCATGTGGTCACTGCTCAAGGACCCTCATCCCATCTACAAAGCATCCCCCAGCAGCACCTAGGCCCATGTTTAACCAAACAGCTGGACACCACAACCTAAACCCAAGTTGGCCCATAAAATTCATCATCATGCTCACTAATTCTTGGATGATTTTTTTAATGATTAATTGATCAGCTTGTTCATTTAGTTATACAGTGTTTCTATCAAAAATCATATACACATAATTAAGAAACAAAAATTTATATACTATAAAAGTCTGAATAGTGAAAAATAATTGGGTCCTATTCCATTCCTTTCCCTCCTTCATTCTTGCAAAGCAACGTTGTCTTTTAACCCACAGCTATTTCTTTTAGTAATCACCTCCGTATCATTAACTGGTATAGTTAATGCTGCTATTTCTTGATTTTTAGATTATAGCTTTTTCTATTTTCCTTTTTTTAATGTATTTTTTGAGTAATATCTGCACATTTATACAATGCTCACAATATCATTAGATAGTTGTATATTCTTCACCATGATCATTTTTACAACATTTGCAGTGCTCCAGAAAGAGAGATAAAAAGAAAAAAAAAAAGAATTCATATCCCATGCCCCTTCCCTTCCCTCTCATTGACACACAGTATTTCAATCTACCCAGTTTTGCCTTTTATCTCCTCATAATATTTATTTATTTTTTATCCATATTTTTTTACTCGTCTGTCCATACCCTGGGTAAAAGGATCATCAGACATAAGATTTTAACAATCACACAGTCACATTGTAAAAGTGATATAGTTATATAATCGTCTTTCAGAATCAAGGCTACTGGAACACAACTCAACAGTTTCAGGCACTTCCCTCCAGTCACTCCAATACATGTTGGTTGACTTTTAACACCATTTTCTCCTGTCTGTTTATTCCCTCCAGCATTCTGGAACTCTTCCTCTAAGTATTTGCACTTGTATCTTCCATATCTCTCAGCTTGTCTTTTTCCAGTCTATTAGCTCCTCTTTCATTTCCTGTGACAGACTTTGACATGCCCTTTCCAATGACTAATTGGTTGTTAGCTGCATACATTCTGCTACTAATCCATCCATTTAATTTTTATTTTTTTTATTTTTTTTGGGGGGGTTATATGGTCCGGGAATCAAATGCGGGTCTCCTGCATGGAAGGTGAGCATTTTACCACCGAACCACCCATGCACTCTCCATTTAATTTTGTTTTCTTTTTTTGCATGGGCAGGCACTGGGAATTGAACCCAGGTCTGGGGCATGGCAGGCAAGAACTCTGCCACTGAGCCACCGTGGCCCACCCCCCTCCATTTAATTTTAAACATCAACTAATCAACTATTATATTTTTTGAAGTCATTATCTTAAGTTGGTTTCTTCTTTATAACTTATCCCAACTTCTGGTCTCAATGTCTTTTCTTTTTTTTTATTTTTAACTTTTTTTACTGTTTACTATAACATGTATACAGAACAAAGAATTGAGAAAACAACAGTTTTCAAAGCACTCTTCAACAAGTAGTTACAGGATAGATCCCAGAGTTTGCCATGGGCTACCATATGATCCTTTCATATTTTTCCTTCTAGCTGCTCCATAATATAGGAGGCTAGGGGGGTTAAATATTTTTTTTTAATCATCACAATCAACTTTTTTCCTTCTTTTTTGTGAAAAATAACATATATGCAAAAAAGCTATACATTTCAAAGTGCAACACAGCAATTAGTTGTAGAATACATTTTAGAGTTTGACATAGGTTAGATTTCCACAACTTTAGGCTTTTACTTCTGGCTATTCTATATTGACTAAAAGATATTAATTTAATCATTCAACATTCATATTATTTGTTAAATCTTATCTTCTTTATATAACTCCACCATCACCTTTGATCTTTCCATCCCTCTCTTTAGGGGTGTTTGGGCTTTGGCAATTCTAAATTTTTCATATTGGAAGGACCTGTCACTAATATGGCGTAGGGAGATGGATATTCAGGAGATGGCTGGGCTAGGCTTCGGACTTTTCTGGACCAGGGATCCATCTGGAGGTTGTCGGATTCTGTAAAGTTACTCTAGGGAATGGAATCCTTGTGGAATCTTATATATTGCCCTAAGTGTTCTTTAGGATTGGCTGGAATGGTCCTGACTGGGGGTTGGCAGGTTATGACATGTAGCAAGGTCTACCTAAAGCTTGTGTAAGAGCAACCTCCTGAATAGCCTCTCGACTCTATTTGAATTCTCTCTACCACTGATACTTTATTAGTTACACTTATGTTCCCCCTTTTGGCCAGGATGGAATTGTTGATCCCATGGTGCCAGGGCAGAGTCATCTCCCGCATCGCCAGGGAGACTTTCACCCCTGGATGTCACATCCCACATAGTGGGAAGGGCAATGTTTTCACTTGCAGGGTTGGGCTTAGAGAGACTGAGGCCACATCTAAGCAACAAAACAGGTCCTCCAGAAGTAACTGTTAGGCATGCCTATAGGTAATCTAAACTTCTCCACTACCTACATAAGCTTCACAAGAGTAAGCCTCATGATCGAGGGCATGGTATATTGATTTGGTTGTCCTTAAAGTTTGACACAGTATCAGGGGATTCCTCGAGGGTAAGGTTTAATAGTTCCATATTCTTTCTCCCATTCCTTAGGGGACTTTGCCTATACTTTTGATTATCTGCTTAATATACTCAGATGTATCCAGGCATAACAATAATCTATACAGGATTAAGGGACCTCTTTTTTATTCTGGGCTACCTGTGTTTCAGTTCTTCAAATGAGCTATACAGATAGGTTGAATTGGATTATGCACTACAGAAAATTTCAGTTGCAGACCAAATAAACCTTTTTTCCATTAGTCTCAAAGAGTATGTGTGGTTCTAAAATATAGACACTGTCTTCCTTACCCGTAAGTTCTGAATTACTTTTATCCTGGCCTGTTCAGATTCATTCTTATCTCTAATATCAGGTTATATGTATAAACCAGCCTCTTAAAATCCAGAAATAATAAATACCACTCCAGAATCAATGTGTCTGCTCTAAAAGCTTACAATCTAGGCCCCTGCTTTCTTATAAGCATTTTCTAAAGCTGGCCATACCATTCTTGTTCCTTTGTTTCTAGTTTATTTTGTCTCACCAAATGTCCCATGTGTTCTTCCACATCGTTGCATGCCTCACGACTTTGTTCCTTTTTATAGCAGCACAACCTTCGTTCGTAAGTATACTCCATCATTTGTCAATCCACTTCTCTGTTAGTGCATCCTTCAGCCACCTGCATTTATCAGGCATCATGTAGAGGGCCCCAAGTCCACAGTCCATCAACTTTATCAATTTTAGATAATTTCATTGTTCCCAAGAGACAGAAAACCAATAAACACACCCTTGCCAAGTAGGAAATCTAAACCTCCTCTTAACTCCTCTCCCTCCCCCCATTATTTACCTCTGCTGTTGCTGTGGTAGTGCTGATGGTTTCCTTTTGAACATAGCTCACAGCATGCGGTAGCAGTTTTCCCCCTGCACCCTGGACTTAAATACTCTTTGTACAAGAATCATATGTTCGAAGTAATTTCTTGTGAGAACTAATTCATATTTCTAGTATTACTCAGTGAAATATGTAGGTCTATACAACCCCTTTCAATCTTGTTCATCTTCAATATGGTAATATTACTTATAGACCCACTAGAGAACCGCCTTCACTCTTATCTATTCCCTTATTTTGGAGTTCAACCTCATTAACTAACAGTTCACCCATCTCTAGCTTTTATGTATTTCTAAGTCCCCTATATTCTATAATATAAGCCTCTGATTATACCTTTATGTCAGTTATAAAAGCAGAATCAAACAGTATCTATTCTTTTGTGTTTGGCTAATTTCACTCAGCATGATGTCCTCAAGGCTCATCCATCTTGTCATGTGCTTCAGGATGTCATTTCATTATTTCATATATGATGGATATATGATGGATAATATTCCATCATATGTGTATACCACTTCTGGTTGATCCACTCATCTGTTGATGGGCGTTTGGCTTGTTTCCATCTTTTGGCGATTGTGAATAATGCTACTATGAACATCAGTGTGCAACTGCCTGTTTGTGTCATTGCTTTCAGCTCTTCTGGGTATATACCAAGTAGTGCTATTTCTGGGTTATAAGGCAACTCGATATTTAGCTTCCTAAGGAACCACCAAACAGTCTTCATAGTGGCTGCACCATTATACATTCTTACCAGCAATGCATAAGTGTCCTAGTTTCTCCACATCCTCTCCAACATTTATAGTTTCCTGTTTGTTTAATAGCAGTCATTCTTATATGTGTGAGGTGGTATCTTATTATGGTCTTGATCTGCATTTCTTTTATAGCCAAAGAAAATGAGCATCTCTTCATGTACTCTTGAGCCTATCTATATTTGTTCCTCAGAAAAATGCCTACTCATTTCTTTATCCCATTTTATAATTGGGTTGTTTGTTCTTTTGTTGTTGAGTTGTATGATTTATTTGTATATACAGGAAATCAAACCTTTGTCTGATATGTGATTTCCAAATATTTTCCACCATTGAGTTGGCTGTCTCTTCATCTTTTTTGATAAAATCTTTTGAGGTGTAGAAGCATTTGATTTTGAAGAATTCCTATTTATCTAATTTTCCTTTTGTTGCTTGTGCTTTGGATGTAAAGTTTAGGAAGCTACCTCCTATTACTAGGTCTTGAAGATGTTTCCCTACATTTTCTTCTAGAAGCTTTATGGTGGTAGTTCTTATATTTAGGTGTTTGATCCATTTTGATTTAGTTTTTGTGTAGAGTGTAAGATAGAGTTCCTCTTTCATTCTTTTCACTATTGATATCCTGTTCTTCCATGCCAAATTATTGGAAAGACTATTTTGTCCCAGTTCAGAGGGACATTGTCAAAACTGATTTGATGGTCTATTTCTGAACTCTCAATTCAATTCCATTGGTCAATTATTCTATCTTTGTACCAGTACCATGCTGTTTTGACCACTGTGGCTATATAACAGAATATAAAGTCAGGAAGTTTTAATCTTTCTACTCTGTTCTTCTTTTTTAAGATGATTTTAGCTATCCAGGGTCTCTTTCCCTTCCAGATGAATTTGGAAATTAGCCTCTTCAAATCCTCAAAGTAGGTTGTTGGAATTTTGATTGGTATTGTGTTGAATCTGTGGATCAATTTGGGGAAAATTGACATCTTAACTATATTTATCCTTCCTATTCATGAGCAGGGAATGTCTTTCCACCTCGTTAGATAGCCTTTGATTTCTTTTAGCAATGTGATATGGTTTTCTGTGTACAAGTCCTTCATGTTCCTAGTTAAGTTCATTCCTAAGTACCTGATTCTTTTAGTTACTATTTTGAATGGATTTTTTTCCTCAACTGACTCCTCAGCTAGGTCATTGCTTGTGTATAGAAATGTTGCTAATTTTTGCACATTTAATTTATATCCTGCCACCTTGCTGAATTTATTTATTAGCTCCAGTAACTTTCCTGTAGATTTCTCAGGATCTCCCAAGTATAATATCATATCATCTGCAAATAACTTCTTCCTCTCCAATTTGGATGCCTTTTATTTCTTTGTCTTGCCTGAGTGCTCTAGCTAGAACTTCTAGCACAATGTTGAATAATGGTGGTGACAGTGGGCATCCTTGTCTTGTTCCAGATCTTAGGGGAAAGGCTTTCAGTCTCTCTCCATTGAGTACAGTGCTGGTTATCCATTTTCATATATTCCCTTTATCATATTGAGGTAGTGTGCTGGTTTGGAAGGATGTAAGGACCCTAGAAAAGCTCTGTTTTAACCAAAATCCCATTTTATAATGGCAGAATAATTCCTATTCAATACTGTATGTTTGAAACTGTAATTAGATCATCTTCCTGGACATGTGATTTAATCAAGTGTGATTGTCAAGCTGGATTAGGTGATGACATGTCTCCACCCATTTGGGTGGGTCTTGATAAGTTTCTGAAGTCTTACAAAAGAGGAAACATTTTGGAGAATGTGAGAGATTCTGAGAGAGCAGAGAATGACATAGCCACAAGAAGCAGAGAGTCTATTAGCCAGTGACCTTTGAAGATGAAGAAGGAAAACACCTCCCGGGGAGCCTCATGAAACGGGAAGCCAGGAGAGAAAACTAGCAGATGATGCCATGCTCGCCATGTGCCTTTCCAGATGAGAGAGAAACCCTGACTGTGTTTGTCATGTGCCTTCTCACTTGAGGGAGTAATCCTGAACTTCATCAGCCTTCCTGAATCAAGGTATCTTTCCATGGATGCCTTAGATTGGACAGTTCTATAGACTTGTTTTAATTGGGACATTTTCTCAGCGTTAGAACTGTAAACTAGTAACTTATTAAATTCCCCTTTTTAAAAGCCATTCTATTTGTGGTATATTGCATTCCAGCAGCTAGCAAACTAGAACACTCACACATATACTCATACATGCAGACACACTCTCACTCATGCACACACTCACATATTCACATGCACATCCAGGCACACACTCAAACACTGACTCACTCTCATGCACACTCAAATGCACACCCCACACTCATGCACATGATTACACACTCATGCATCTGCACACTCAAGCACACACACACACTTAGCACACAGTCACAGGTATACAGACTCACTCTCACTCACATGCCTGTGATCTCACACTCACACACACAATCACACACATTCACATACTCAAGAACGTTTACATCCATGTGCACACTCATCATACATGCACACATTCACATGTTCATTCATACTAATACATACACTTATACACACAAGCACACACACACACACCCAGCTGCCCTCCCATATGTTTATCAGCACTCTTGCTTCAAACAGTACATGCTCTCCCATGTCTAGAAGACAGAATAGAGCCTGGCCTACAAGGCCCCGTCTGCCTTCTGATGACCTCTGATAACCCCTGTGACCTCAGGTGACCTCTGTAAACCAAATTCCCTTCAGGTCCTCCTGCTTTGTGCTCCAAGAACACCAAGATAAGCTTGAGCCCCAGATCACCATGTTCTCCTATCCATCCATCTTTGTCATGTTGTTCTCTCTGCCATCCCCTCTTTTCCTACTCTGTAAACCTGGCAAACTCCTACTTATACTACAAAACCCATCTCTAGAACTCCCTCTTCAGGGAGACTTCTTGGGCTCAGAGTGGCTGAGTCTATAACCCCACTATGTCCCTGGGAATGCCTCGATGCCCCTCTTCTCCCTACTCTGATTAGGGTCTCCTCTGAGAAGCAGCCTTGGCTCTGACTGGGCTTTGGTCCCCCTTCCAGAACAGGTCAAGGTGTGGCGTGCTCAAGCTCTTTTGTGGATTGAACCTCCGTTGGCAGGACCAGCATCCTGACTTATACCTGACCTTAGTCCTCCTTCTTTGTAGAGTTTGAGCCAAGAGCAGGGCATGGAGGACTTGTTCTATATTTGTTTATTTCCCTTTAAATTTCATTGGCAGCAAAAGAAGGCAGAGTGGTGCAGTGACACTTACACCCCAAAACTCCCTGGTTCTCCATTTCTCTGCAGCCCCCAGTTCCGATGCTCCCTCCACCATCCCCCTTGCCTCCATATGGTGGCTGACAGTTGGCGTGGCCGTGTTGGACACCACTTCCAAATCATTGATTTTGAAGGATTAAAAAAAAAACAAAACTATTTCTACCCCCAAAGCAAATGTATGTGAACTTGAAAAGAAGTTCCTTTCCTGGCCACCCTCCTGGCATGGGTGAAGTGGGCCATCTCGCTGCATCCTCACTACTTGGCCATCCCCCCTCGCACCCAACTCCTGTGCTGTGAGAGGAATCCCAGGTTCTGGGTCTTGGCCGAGCTAACCCTGCAGGCTCAAGAGCCCGGCACCTGGTGGCCAGCCAGACAGGTGGAGTCCAGGGCAGTGAGCAGCAAGGCCTGGCTCTTTCTGGAACACTATGCTAGAAAGAATGCTGCTGCCAAGCTGCCAAGAGGGACATCTCTGGTGCATCTGAAAACTTCCCAGATGGATCCCAAACCTGGGGTCCTCTCTCCATGTCTAGCTGAGTCTCACCCCCTTCTCATGCTTCTTCCATATAATTTCCAGAATCACCTGAATGACAAATCCTTTTAGACCCACCCTGCTGCAAACCCTGCAGGAGCTCTTTTTGTTTTTAGTATGAAGTCCAAACTCCCCAAGCCACCCTCCCTGGCTGGTGCCTGCCCACCCAACCTTATGCCGGCCACATTTGCAGAATCTAATGAGAAATGTTAATGTGAGTCCCCTCCACTTTATCCTGGCTAAGCCTGTTAGTGCTTCTCCATCATCTGCACTGGGGACATTTTTCTTCTCATTCATCACAATCAATATTTTATAAATTACAGTAAAAAGAAAATACTAGAAAAATGAAATCAAAAGGCATACAAAAAAGACTCCAAGCTTTGAATTTATAATTTCAGAAGATGTAAAATTACTCTGTCAATTTGCTATAAACATTTCCAAACACATACTCTCAATTTTTGCTCTCATCTCATCATGGACTATAAAAAGAGTTTGGGGCCAGAACTGGTCACAGACTGCAACAAGGAGAAGCAGTGATTTAGGGTTCCTTGAAGACCCCATGCTCTCTCATGCCCCCAGGGTTGTACAAGTTGCCTCCTGAACTGGGGGACCCTCCACCTCCCCTCCCTTGGAAGATTCAGCATAGGGGTCCTTGTTCCTCCAACATGCTCCCTGAACCCAGTGCCCAAAAAGTTTTACCAGCAAAAACAAAGTACCAGCAATCTTTTAATAGAATAGGACATGCTGATCTTAAATGGAAATGGAAATGCAAAGACCCTAGAATAGCAATGTCAAATTTGAAAAAGACCCCATGCATTAGAGGGGTATCTTGCATCTTTGCATCATCTGTGGCTCACTCTATGGCCTTTTCTCTGTGGCTCACTCTATGGCCCCTTCCCAGTACACTCACCACTGCTGTACAGAGGAGGTACAGCCTCTTGAGTCTTTTCCAAATGAACGGACATGTGAGTGGATATGGAAACCTGAAGACAGACTTTTACTTTAGGGTTCTTTGGTCTGTGGGCCACAACTCCCCAGGTGAGTTCTGCCAGGTCAGACTCCAGCCACATGGCTGCAAATGTGATCCGGCGGGGGGGGGGGGGGGGGGGGGTGTCAGACTTCAGATTCTAGAATCCACAACAATTTACAAGGACCCATGGCACAGTTTGCCTTCATGCCAGAAATGTGTGTTTTGCTTGGGGGTCCATTTGCAGACTCTAATGAGAAATGTTAAAGCAAGTCCCTCAGCATATGGCAGGTATGACATTAAAACAGTTATACTAACTGTAATCCATATGTTGAAAGAGTTGTTAGAGTCAGAGAACATGAATCTAACTTGTAGAAAAGACCCAGGTTAAACATGTAGAGATGGAAACGATAATGTGTGAGATAAAAATACACTGGAAGGGATTAACAGCAATCAGAGAGTACAGAAGAAAAGGGAAGTCAGCTTGAAAGTAGGGTTATAGAAACAATTACGGAAGCACCAACAGAAAAGAACAAATTTGGGATATCTTTTATTGGTGAGTCCTTCCCTCCTATTTAGATTTGTTCCATTTTGTTTATCCATTCAACAGTCAACGGATGGCTTTTAGCCTTTACAGAAAGGCTGCAGTGAGCATTCAGGTACAAGGCTCTGTGAAGACACATGCTTTCATTTCTTTCAGGTAGATACCAACTTGCAGAACTGCTGATACATGGAAGTTTTTGTTTATCTTTTAAAGAAATTGCCAGAATTATTTCCAAAGTGGCTGTACTATTTTACACTCCCACTATTTAAAATTGAGAGTTCCAATTTCTCCACATTCTTGCCAACATCTATTATTGTCTGTCTTTTAGATTGTAGCCATTCTAGTGGGTGAGAAGTAGGATCTCATTGAAAATTTAATTTGCATTTCCTTAATGTCTAATGATAATGGCTGTCTCTTCATGTTTAAAACTATGTAAATATTTTCATTAGTGAAGAATTTATTCACATTTTTGCCTATTTTTTATATTGAGTTGTTTATTTTAGTCTCAGTTTATAAAAATTCTGTTATAGATATAAGTTCTATACCAGATATATAATTTGCAGATATTTCCCCTAGTATTTGATTTATCTTTTCATTTTCCTAGTGGTTTCTTTGAAGAGCAAACTTTTTAAATTTTGGAATCCGCTTTATTAAATTATTTTCTTATGGATTGGGATTTTGGTGTTATAATTTAGAAATCTTTGCCTCACCAAAGGTCCCAAGTACACTCTCCTATAATTTCTTCTAGAGGCTTTAAAGATGAAATGGTTGCATTGTGGTCTATAATCCATTTTGAGTGAATTTTTGCATACATTGTGAGAAGTAAAGATCTAAGTTTTTCTCTTCACCCCACCTCTTCTCCCCTCTTCCTCTCCCCCTTCCCTGTCCTTTTTAATATGGATATCCAATTGTTTTGGTGCCACTTCTTAACAAGACTATCCTTTATCCATTTAATTGTCCTGGTGCCTTTGTTGAAAAATCAATTGACCTTATATTTTAGGACTTATTTCTGGACTCCAATACTGTTCCACTGGTCTATACATCTAGCCTTATGCCCATACCACAACCTACCAATCTTTAGAGTAAGATTTGAAAATGGGAAGTGTTAGTCCCATTTACTGGGACTGGTACTTCTTTTTCAAATTTGACATTGCTATTCTAGGGTCTTTGCATTTCCATTTCCATTTAAGATCAGCATGTCCTATTCTATTAAAAGTTTGCTGGTACTTTGTTTTTGCTGGTATTCTGTTGTAATTTCATTGAATCTAGGAATCAATTTGGGGAAGAACTGCCATTTTAGTAATATTGAGTATTCTGATCCATGAACATGGAATATCTTTTCACATATTTAGATCTTTAATTTATTTCAGCAGTGTTTTATAGTTTTCAGTGTAGAAGACTAACATTTCTTTTTGTTAAATTTATTCCTAAGTATTTTATTATATTGTTTCTATTATGAATGTCACTGATTTCTTAATTCATGTCAATTAGCTCTTTATTCTTATGTAGAAATAAAATTGATGTTTGCATATTGAAATTGTATCTTGTTACCTTGCTGAAGCTGTTTATCTTGTTCTATTATGTTTTTGAGAATTCCTTAGGGTTTTCAACACACAGGATAATATCATTTATGAATAATATACATGAAACAAAAATTGGCAAAGCTAAAGAGAAATCAGATATATACCCACAGTCATACTTGGAGATTTTAAACCCATCTTTCAGTATAATAAAACAAACTGATGCAAAATCATTAAGATAGGGAAGATAAATAATCAACAGGTCTGGTCTAATTGACATTATAAAACACTATATCCAACAATCATGCAATATACATTTTTTTTATGCACACATAGAAAGACCCAAGATAGACTGACCATGTGGTATTGCATAAATTAGGACTCAGTAAATTTTGTAAGATTTAAATAATAAATAACCCATTTTCTGGAAATAATACAATTAAATAGAAGAGAAAGGAATACTTTACAAATTACTTTATGATGCCAATATAACCCTGTGTTCTAGTTTGCTAGCTGCAGGAATGCAACATACCAGAGATAGATTGGCTTTTAATAAAAGGGGATTTATTTCATTAGTTCTTCAGAAGTAAGGCAGCTAACTTTCCACTGAGGTTCTTTCTTACGTGGGAAGGTGCAGGGTGATCTCTGCTGACCTTCTCTCCAGGCCTCTGGGTTCCAACAACTTTCCCCAGGGTGATTCCTTTCTGCATCTCCAAAGGCCTGGGATAACCTGTGAGTGCTGAGATGAGGTATGCTGAGCTGCTTGGTCTGTGCTACTTTGAGTCTCTCATTTAAGCACCAGCCAATTAAATCAAACATCATTCATTGCAGCAGGCATGCCTCCTAGCCAACTGCAGATGTAATCAGCAACAGATGAGGTTCATATGCCATTGGCTCATGTCCACAGCAATAGATCTAGGTAGCTTCACCTGGCCAAGTTGACAACTGAATCTAACTACCACATGCCCACCCCTTGTCAACTTGGCAGTTACATGCATCACCTTAAACAATATTAAAGTGCAAAAAATTCTCTTCTAGCTGTAGACCTATGAATCTAAAAACAAGTTATCTGATGCCAATATGCAAAGGAGGATATTCACAGGATACAGGTTTTCATTCCCATAGAGAGAAATTGGAAGGAACACAGATGTAAAACCTGCAGGACAAATGCCATGGGATTTCAAAGTCTGAAAGTCATTTATCCTTCAGCTTTAGAAAATGGCAGCCCCACCCTTTCGAAGGGCCTATGCAGTGGCCCACCTCTTTCCAAATCAACCTCAGGGAACATTGAGGAGACCACCTTTTTCTCAGCTCCACTCTCTCCAGGCATTAGGGTCACAGTTGGGCTCTCTGCCATTTCCGGGACATATGCTCATCCCCTCCATGTGGTGGCAGCCAGGCTCTCCCCAGTCCCCCAAGGAGCATGGTGTACCTTCTCAAAGCCTGAGGCTGCATGACTCTTCCACTGCAATGATATGGGAGACTCATCCTCTGCCCTCAGGGCAAACTCACCCTCTCCATGTATATGGGTGGGTCCACTCTCCTGGCTGAGGTTTCTTGGCTTCAGAATTGAGCTTCCATGGTTCTCACTCTGCAAACTCCAATTTGTCCCTTTTGTGTCCCCCTTTTTCCAGATTGGCAGTGGTTCCATTTACACCAACAGTCTCTTCAATCACTCCAGGACTTCTCCATCATTCTTTTCAAAGTTCCTCCAATATCTTCCCCTTAGCCATCCAAAAATCCATTCCAACATATCTGATATTTGCAAACTGCAGCAGCACTCCACTCTCTGGTACAAAATTATGTTCTAGCTTGCTACCTGCTGGAATGCAACACACCAGAGACAAATTGGCTTTAATAAAAGGGGATTTATTTCATTAGTTCTTCAAAGGAAAGACAGCTAACTTTCAATTGAGGTTCTTTCTTATGTGGGAAGGCACAGGGTGATCTCTGCTGGCCTTCTCTCCAGGCCTCTGGGTTCCAAAAACTTTCCCCTGGGTGATTCCTTTCCACATCTCCAAAGGCATGGGCTGAGCTTTGAGTGCTGAAATGAAGTATGCTGAGTTGCTTGGGCTGCGCTACATTGTGCTCTCTCATTTAAGCACCAGCCAATTAAGTCAAACATCATTCATTGCAGCAGGCACACCTCCTAGCCGACTGTAGATGTAATCAGCAACAGATGAGGTTCACATACCATTGGCTCACGTCCACAGCAACAGAACTAGGTGCCTTCACCTGGCCAAGTTGACAACTGAATCTAACTACCACAAACACCATATAATAGTAAAAGTAACAATTAACCAAGAAGAAATAACAACCACAAATGTTTATGCTCCCAATCAAGGAGCCCCAAAGTACATGAGACAGATATTGGCAAAACTGAAGGGGGTGACAGATGTCTCAACAATGATAGGAGACTTCAATACACCACTCTCCTCTATAGATAGAACAACCAGACATAGGATCCACAAGGAATTAGATAACTTAAACAATTTGATAAATAAATTAAACCTAACAGACAAATATAGGTCATTACACCCCAAAATATCAAGATATACATTCTTCTCTAATACTCATGGAACATTCCCCAAGGATAGATCATATGCTGGGACACAAAACAGGTCTTTGTAAATTTTTAAGCATTGAAATTATTCAAAGCACTTTCTCTAATCACAATGGAATGAAGCTGGAAATCAATAACCACCAAAGAATAAGAACTTTCACAAATATATGGAGATTAAATAACACACTCTTAAACAATGAATGGGTCAAATAAGAAATTACTAGAGAAATCAGTAACTATCTGGAGATAAACAGAAATGAGAATACAACATATCTGAACTTATGGGCTGCAGTAAAGGCCATGGTGACCAGGAAATTTATTGCCCTAAACACATCTAACTACCACACCCTGGTAACAAAACCACACAACAATAATTTAATTAAATTCAATAATTCAATTAATACCAATAAGATATCATGAAAATTGTTTAAGTTATCTAATTCCTTATGGATCCTATGTCTGGTTGTTCTATCTACAGAGGAGAGTGGTGTATTGAAGTCTACTATTATTGTTGAGACATCTGTCACCCCCTTCAGTTTTGCCAATATCTGTCTCATGTACTTTGGGGCTCCTTGATTGGGAGCATAAGGTAAGGGAGCATAACAATTAAGGTAAACAATTGTAAATAACTTATAAAGAAGAAATTACATTGAAAATTAGAAAATATTTTGAACTGAAAGAATATGAAAGGACAATATATCAAAATGTATGAGTGGAGGTTTAAACAATGGTTTGAAAGAAATTTATACTTTAAATGTATAATTAGAAGAGAAGAAAGTTTGAAAGTTAACTATCTATTTTAAGAAGCTAAAAAAAGAAGAGCAGATTAATCCCAAAGAAAGTAGAATAATGAAAATAGGAAAGCATAGATGGAATTAAGTGAAGCAGAAACTCCAAAATTAAGAGATTAACAAAGTTAAAAGCTCTTTGAAAAGTTTAACAAAATTGGTAAAACTCTAGCAAGGCAGATAATAAGAAGCACACATACATACAGAAAATTTGCAAATTATCAATATCCAAATGAAAGAGAGGGTATCACTAAAAAGGACTCCAGACATTAAATGGACAATAAAGGAACATTAAGAACATGTTACTCCAGGAATTTATATAACTTAAATATAGTGCACATATTTCTCTAAATTATACCTTAAATAAAAAGAAACAGAAAATAAACAGTCTATATCAATTAAGAACATTGATTTAATAATTAAGCACCTTTTTCATATTTAAAGCTCCAGCTGGCATAAATAATAAATGTAACAAACATAAGGCAAACTGTATTATCAATCTTATACAATATTTCATAAAATAGAGGAGGAGGGGTGCTTTCCAAATCATTTCATGATGCCAATGTAACCTTGATAACAAAATCTGACAAAATATTACAAGAAAATAAATTAAAGATCAATAACCCTCATGAACATAGGCACAAAAATCCTAAACAGAATTATTAGCAAATGGGATCACACAAAATAAAAAGTATACTATGCCATGATTAAGTGGAGTACACCCTAGGAATATAATGTTTAACATTCAAAACATCAATCAGTGTGCTTCATCACATTAAAAAATGAAGCATAAATGTAAATTACTCAGCTAATGTCAAACCATGGTGAAACACTGAACAGTTTTCCATTAAGATCAGAAAAAAAGGCAAAGAAATCTGCTCTTATCATTCCTACCTAACTTCATGCTGGAAGTCCTATCTTGGGTTAGTTGGCAAGAAAACAATATGGGACATAAAAATTTGAAGGGAAGAAGTAAATTTTTATCTAAAAATCAAAAACAAAATTAAAAAAACCCAAACAGATAAATAAGTTTAGAATTGTTGTAGTAAACAATTAAATGTAAAATCCATTTTTTCATATAATAGCAGCAAGCAATTGGAAATGATATTAAAAACATAACATACTTACAGGTAATTTTTTAAAAAATACATTTTAACATTTTATTTAAAAATTACTAATATAGCTAATAAAGTTAAAGGAAAACTAAATAAATGGAGGGGTATATCACGTTCATAGATTGGGAGAATCAGTATTATTAATATGTCAATTCTCCCCAAACTGACTTACAGATTAAATGCAATTTCATTCAAAATCCAGTCTTTCTTTGAGCAAAATTAATAATGTGATTTTGAAAATGTTTTAGTATACAAAGGACCTGAAATATATAAAAGTCAAATTAAAAAGCATATAACTGATGTCAATACTTGCTATAAAACTTCAATGCACATGTTTTAGCAGCTAAGAAATTAAGAATGGTATGTATATGTCAAAACTTATCAAATTGTACAATCAAGTTCAATGCATTTCATTGGATGTAAATTTTACCTCAATTTTTTTTTAAAGAAATGCGGATAGTTTGCTATAACTTATAGTGAGTCTATATATTTTTTCAATTTTCATTTAAAATTTCTCTTTGAAACTATGACCAATCACAAACCACTGCCCTACCCCACCCCAATACAAATCTGAATGTTTTGAACATTTCCTTTTAATGAGCCGTTTGGTCTTCCCCACTGCTTTCCCCCTATGACTATTCGTGGCATCAGAAACGCTCTTCTGTTTGTTCCCCAGAGGTTCCCCACTTCCCCTCAACTCACACTGCCCTCACTGCTCCTGGAACAAATGAATAAGACCAATAATATTCAGTTTTCCCCAATGCTTGAAGAAGATGCGATGGATTCTCACTTGAAGGAGATACTGAGGTCTTCGGAAGGAAGTTTCTTTAAAATGTAAACACAATTCTGTTCTCCACAGAGAAGAAGTGGGTATCATGGACTGTTCTTCCACCTCCTACTGAGCTGTTTTGATTCTTCGCTTGGCCATGACCTCTTCTTATGGGGAGCAGCTCTATAGGAGAATCTAAATATAGTGTCTGAGTTTTCTAACATTAATATTGGAAAATAAGACTCTGCCCCCAATGCTTTTTTTGTAAGTGTACAAACATTTCTATAAATGTATAAACATAAAGTCACTCTTAAAGAGCATAAATTGAATGAAAAAATATTCATATTTACGATTCCATCTTCTGTAAATTCTTTTCACTTTGTTAGATTCTGCTTGCCTTTTCCTGCCCCACTGCCCCTTATCTTTCACAGGAAATTCTCTGCATGTCAAATCCCACCTTGGTTTCTGTTCTCAGTATCTACTACATATTATCTCTTATCCTTGTTCTCTTGCTCCAGCTCCTTATTCTCCTTTTCTCCCTTCTCTCACTGCCTGGCTTCCTACCCCTCATCTTGCTTCTCTTCCTTAAGTTTTTCTTTTGTCTCCCCCTGTATTTTTGCTGTGTTTATCCCTATTTAGCTATCTAAATTTAGGAATTTGTTTTCCAGAGACATTGGAAATCAAATTGTCTATAGGGTGGAACATGGTCTACCTGATTACAAAGTAGAGTTGATCATTTTACTTCTTCTAGATGGAATCAATGAACATGTGTTTAATTATGAGTCTAGTAACCATGAAGAACTGAGGAAAGTTAACCAAGAAATAAAAAAAGAGAAAAACTTGGGTGGCATTTTGAAGAGCAAAGATTTGTTAGAGAGTACAAAGCTCCAGAGTAAAAGAAATCGAGTGGAAGAGCATTTTTCTTCAATATAAGAAAGTGTTTACCAAAATAAAGAATTACGTATCAACAAAATAGCTGATTTAGAAACCTGTCAGTTCCCCATTAGCAGAAGTTTGCACATTTAGAATGGATTATGACTTTAAGAATAGAAAACATTTTTAATGGCAAATGATTTATAGGAGGAAAATATTAACTCAAAAACCTCCAAGCAGGGGGCAGACCACAGTGGCTCAGTGGTAAAGTTCTCACCTGCCATGCCAAAGACCCAGGTTCTAATTCCCAGTGCCTGCTCATGCTGAGCAAAACAAAATAAAACAAAAAAATCTCCAAGCAGGGAAACTGTCTCATAGTCATCTGCTAAAGATATAAGTCCAACTTCACCAATAATTCTTACATATTTTGCAAGTTAATATTATATAGCAACACATGACTGTGACAAAATATCCTCTAGCCATGTTGCTTTGAGTTTGGAAACAACAACGTTCATAATAAGAACAAACTTTCTAATTAATTTCAACTGTCTGAAGTAAGAAATGCAATAGTACAATTTGGTTTCAACAGAACAGTATGGTACATAACCTACTTAATGCTGAATGTTTAGAATCTTTAATGGGACAGTATATACATATATATATATATATATATATATATATATATATATATATATATATATATATATATATATATATATATACAGCAGATGTGTTGCTGTTTTACATTTTTATGAATGTTCTATCCAATGCAATAAGACAAGAAAAGAACTAATACATAGTAAGGAGGAAACAAAACTTGCTTTTTGCAGGTAATTTGCCTTAGTGAAAGTGCTGAGCAAAACAATAAAAACCTGAAATATATTTTAATAACAAAAGGACTCAGTAAGGGGTCTGGATAAAATATAAATGTACAATACAAATGTTCCTTCATACACAAACCACAGCTTCTTCTTTGTACTGCGGATTCATATATAAAATGCTTAATATCACTATTTAAATGTAACCCTTCCCTCCTTTCTTCCACCTTCCATTGTTCCTCTCTTCCTTCTTCCTTTCTCCCCCCTCCTTTTTGCCTTTCTTCCTTCCCTCTTCATTACCTCCCTTCCTTATTTTCTTATTTTCTCCCACAGATATTTATCCCAAAACTATTTTATTTCACATGTTCTTTGAGGCACTAGGAAAGAGTATTACCAAAAGAGAAAAAGAAACTCCTGTCCTCATGGACCTTGCACTATAGTGAGCGAACCAGACTGTTAAAAATAAGTATTACCCATGACATGTTAGAAGGTAATAATTGCTAATGCAAAAATAAAGTCAGGAAAAAGACAGGGGATAGTGGTGGAGAGAGGGCTAGCATTTTAGGTGAGATGGCTGGGAAGGTCTCTCTGAGAGGGCCTAGCATCTGAAGGAACTGGAAATGCATTTATCTGGTAGAAGTTCATTCTAGACAGAAACTTCAGTAAGTTCAAAGGCACCAAGCTAGCAGTCTGCTTGACATGTTCCAGCATTAGTGAGAAGAGGAATGTATATGGAGTAGGGTGAGAGAGGGGAAGGCGGTAGTTGAGGAGGCCATGTAGGAATGTTAGGTTACTGTAAGGAATTTGCCTTTATTGTGAGAGAGATGGGATGTAATGGAGGAGTGACATGATTTCTATTGCACATTCAAGGCAGGACTCTTGATTACCTTTTCACCCCTCACTCCCAAATTTGCTTTTCTCCCTTTATTCCCAAAGGTAAATTGATTCTCCCTTCATTCAATCACCTAGGCCACAGACATTGGAGACTTACTTTGCTCTGCTTGTCTTTTCTAACAGTGCATCAAATCCATCACCAAATCCTATTAGCCTTAACTTTAATATATAGCTAAATCTTCTCTTCTGAAGTTTCCAGCCTGGTCAAAGTCATGGTCATCTCTTTCCTGAGCTAGTGGAAGACCCTCCTGACTGGTCTTCCTCTTCTGGTGGGGATTTGGAACTGTATGTACCCCAGAAAAATGTGTTCTTGGATTTAATCTATTCCTGTGGGTCTGGGCCCATTGTAAGTAGGATCTTTGATGAGGCCACTTCAGTTAAGGCATGGCCCAACCTAATCAGAAAGGGCCTTAATCCTATTATTGGAGTCCTTTATAAGAGAATAAAATTCAGACAAAAAGAGAAAAGCCACAGAAGCAAGAAGCTGAAATCAATGAAACCCAGAAGAGAAGGGAGAATTCAGGAGAAGACACCATATGTCTTGCACGTGACCAACTGAAGACCAAGGTTCTCTGGCAACCACATTCTTGGGGAGAAATAATCACCTTATGATGACTTAATTAGGACTTTTTCCCAGTCCCAAACCAGGAGCAATTAAATTCCCGTTATTTAAACCAAACCATTTCATGGTATTTACTTTGTGCAGCCTAGAAAACTAAAACACCCCATCTACATTTTATATTTCATGTCCTATGGTTCTTTAAATATGAAGAAATCAGAGTTCAATACTTTTCAAAGACTTCCCATCACATTTAGGGAAAAAATTGAATTTCTTAATATGGACTTAAAGAGATATATTGATCTTGTCCCTGCTGTTTTGTGGATCTCATCTTTTCCATTTTTTAACTTTCTCACTCTATTTCTGACTCACTGGCCACCTGCTACTTCTCAAACATCCTGACTTTCTTTAAGACCCTTATGTTTTATATTTCCTCTGCCTAGAATGTTTACCTCATGATACACTTGCTCATTTAATTCCAATCATTGTTCATAACTTACCTCTTAGGAGAGGACTTCCTTTTGATCTTATTAAATAGACTTCCCTTATCATAATATCGCATATATGTAATTTTTTAGTTATTGGCATTGGAAATTGTGGAGTCTGTTAATGGAATGCCATTTGGAATTCTGCTTATGTAAAAGCATTCAATCACTCACTTGTTCATTTATTCAATAATATTTACTGAGTATACATGAGCTCTGTGCTAGGCAGTCGGAATAAAATGATGAACAAGAACGCAATGACTCTACCCCCTTGGAGCTCACAGTCCAGAAGGAAAGACTAACATTATTTTTTATAATCACACCACTAATTTTAACATGCAGCATCAACAAAAGCCATTCAGTAGAAGTCCATGGGACTATTGGAAATGAACTACTGTGGTAAACAGCTGGTAAGTTGGAATCAGCGAAATTTGGATTTGAAATCTCCATTCACCAGCTCTGTAATCTTGGCAAGCCACATTCTGTGCTTCAATTTCATCAAATGTAAAGAGGATGGAATCTATTTGTAGCCTTATTGGGAGGATGCACTGAAAGGATGTTTATGATTTGTCTGACATTGGTGATGATGGCATCAGTTCCCTCTTGTCAGGTCCTTTTCTGGGAGAGGGCAGTTTACTGCTGTTTATGAAAGGATATTCACATACCTGCTTGCATCTCAGAAAGCTAGAAATCCAGACTGGGTGAATTATCCCAGGACATGTTGACTTTATAACTGGCTTCAAGGAAGAAAGGAAGGGAACTTACCTGTCATGGGAACTAATCAACCTTCTTTGGCTTCCTATCACTTTTTCATCTTTGCTTAAGGGCTTGTTGGGTCCCCTGTGAACCCCAGCCCCATGCTAGGCAGTGGACATGAGGATGGAGAAGCCCCAGGCCTGTAGTCAGGGGGCTACCATCTCAGGTGAGTTGTGTAAGTACCAGTAGGGGAGGCAGTATGCAGAGGCAGGTGAGTCCAGATCAGCCCGAAAAGGTGAGGAAAGGCCTCTCAGAAGACCTGGTGCTCGTGTCTGGTCTTGAGAAATGAATAGGGCTTCTCCAAGGGAGACACATTGGATGAGGAAACATTAAACTAGGAGCAGACTACAAGGAAAAGGATGGGGCATGGTAGGCCAGGCATCCACTCAGTTTTCTCAAAGACCTGGCTGCACAGGGTGGGTAGTGAGGGCCGGTGGCTGGTGGCTGGGGCAAAGTGCATGCTGGCCTGAGGTCATGACCTGGGTGGCCAGAGGTAAGTGCAATTCATGGAGAATCAACTCAAATTAGTTTAGATATTTTCGGCTACTTGAGGGTTGGCAATGAAGGAGCATGCATATCTTCATTCCTGAAGTATCTGCCACTCAGTGTTCGCCCATGGTCCTATATGGGAAAACACGGAGAGAGCCCAGCTGAAGTCAGGCAGGGACTTCCTTGCCATCCCTGATCCTTGAAAGCTCCAACTGAGAAAGGAGACATAACCTCTGGAAATGTCAGCCACCTCCCCCCACCTCAGGAAACCAGGGTATCCTTCAGGTAGGCAAGGAGGCATGTTCCGAGGCACGAAGAAAAGCATTCATACTTACCTCATGGAGCCAAAGAAAATGGAATATTCCACTTGTACAAAGAAAAGCTTTCCAAATGTAAGCACTCCCATCCTACCTCACCCTGCATGACGCCCTCCAACATGAGCAAAATGGAACCCTGTCGTCCTGTTTTCTGCTGAGGAGGAATGGCAAAGCACGGGGTGAAGGCTAATGCACTCCCTGGGTGGCGCCAATCACTTGGTGATGTGCTTTAAACAGGATCCCAACCTTCTTGCAGTGAGGCATGACTTCATTGCAATTTGCTTGGTTTATCCCCCCAATCAGGCCCGGGGAAGTGGCAGGGAAGTTGTGAGCCTGACTCCCCCCACCTGGGCCCAACTTCTCAGAACTCCATGGAGAAGAGGGGTGAGCCACCTTCCCTGCCAGAGTTAGGGTGGGGTCTGAGCTCTGCTGTTTAATTTTGGGTGAGTCAGGGGCAATTGAGGGGCAAATCCCTACATAACATGAGCACAACTTATTCCAGGTAGGTGTCACACTTGGCCTGCACTTAGGAGAAAAAAACCCACACAACTGGAGGAGGAGAATCAAGTTAGCTTGCTAGACAACTGAGCTAAGACAACAGAGGGAGGATGCAAGGTGGCTGGGGCCAAGGAGTGCAGGGCAACTCAGGCTGGGGCTTTCGCCTGTGGACAGAGAGGAAGGAAGAGGGAGTGTGGGCTCTTGAGCAAAGGAATTAGGCACAGAATGGACAGTAGGTGCAAGATGAGCCCACAAGGGGAGAATCTGTAGTGTTTCCATGTCATGTGACAGCCCTAAACATAGCCTTACTTCTTATTAGGTGTCTCTGAGATGATAGTTCATTGTTGCGACCATACTGCTGTTCAGATACTGTTAAGCTCTGAAGAGAGGTTAAAAAAGAGAAAGTAACTTAACTTGGCTGCACAGGTCTTCTTTGAAGGCACCAAGAATTTTATCTAGGTCAGTTGGATTCCAAAGACTTAGTGCTCTTTCTCTCTCTCAGTTGCTCACTCTAAGGGCTCCCAAACCAGGTGCACAGATGTCTCATTAAAGTCTTTGTCCTGTGGCCCTCTGAATGGCTTCTTCCTAGATGGAACTTTTCTCCCCTAGTTGTTCCAGGCTTAGGCTGGCAGAAGTCATGTTCCCAATAGACAGTGTGACAATAACACAAGCTCCTAACTATTGTGTCCAAATGACTGCCCCTTTCAATCTTCGAAATGGGCCATTCTCCTCAGTTATCTAACTAGAGATGGGTAACACAGGTATGGATGGGTTGTGGAGCTCATAGCACATTCTTCAGAAACAGCCAGCACCTCTGATCAGAAGGCGGAGGATGGAGCAGCCTCAGTCCTGAGCTGCAAGTGGAGAGGGTATGCCCCCCATTAGCACTGGCAACACATACATTTGCACTGATCTAGTGCACAGGCCTGCCAGCAACATGCATAGCTTCCTGCAGTTCTTATTTTCAGCACTCTTGGCATAGTATCCCTTGTCCATAGTTGGTGCTCACAAAATGAGACATTGAAAGGACACTGAATAGATCAAAGTGTTTGCAGAACTGGGCTGCATGGTCAAAATGATACAAGCAAGAATGAGCTCATTCTGTCCTCTTCTAGCTCTGAACCTCACACTCTCAGGCTGGGCTGCTATTGTTTGGTCTCACAGTGGAAAAAGTATTTTTAAATGTCTGGGTGAAGAGCATGAATTGTTATTCAGAAATGGTCTTATTTTTCCCCTTGAAAGACTGCCTGTAACACTGGGAATTATTTTCCTGACCTTTTTCAGTAAATCAAAGGTTCTGCCATCATGTAAACCCTTTGGCAACAGAGCCGCACCCCACCTCCCCCTGATATTGTTCTATGCGATTTTGATGCTATCTTTGGCACCAGGGGACCTGACAAAGATGCACTGCAGATGGTTAGCCTCCCAGGTGAGATTAGATTGACCCCTCCTTATCTCTTCATTGTAGTTTTATCACTTCCAGGAGAGGCTCTGTTGTCAGACTTTTTATTGTCCTCCCTCTTCTTAAAGGGGCCAGTCTCTGCTATGAACAGCTGACAGCTGGAAGCAGCTCCCTCTAAGTCACTCGCCTTTTGAATGGAAGCAAGCACAACCCATGGCTTAATGGTACTATTTGCTGGTGACCTCTTTTTGCCTCTTGCTCTGAGTCAAACAAAACATCTTTCATGAAGAAACCAGGATACTCTCTATGGAAGGGAAGTAACTGGTTCTATGAGAGAGGTGACAGGGGAACTTGACCTCATCCTAGAGGCAGGGGCACTTCCCTGGGGAAATAAGAACTGAGCTGAGGCCTACAGGAAAAGGAAAAATTAACTCTCCAGGTGGGGCTGGCCACAGGGGTAAGAGGTCACCATGGTGCGGATCACGAACCAGAGGGTCCTCCTGGGATCCCCATTTGATTTCTCTGAGGGTGCTGCCTCTCTCATGGGCCACTGGCAGGATGCTGCCCTCCTTCCTCCAGCTGTCGGGCTGGACGAAGGCCAGGAAACAAGGACATGGGTGATTCACAGTTGCTCCATTTTCCATCCAGCGAAACCAGACCTGCGGGTGTGAGGACAGGGCAGTGGGGTCACATGGGAACTCAATGCCTTGTGGGACCTTGGCGATTCCCAGAGATGTAGAGTCTTGGGGAGACCACCAAGGGCTGGGCTCCAACAGACTCGAACAGAGGCCTTGGCTCTACCACGTGCTCACAAGTTACAAGTTTGGTCTGGAAACTTACACTCCCCGAGTCCCAGTTGAAATAATGATAATAATAAAATAATAATTAGTACACCTCACATTCAATAAAGACTTTGTTGTGCCTCGTCGAGTGTCATGCACTTGGGCCACATCTGGCACTGTGGCCGCATCATCCTAGGAAGGTTAGTGACTTGTTTGTCTCTGCAGCAAGTGGTATAGCCTGGAGGGGAGACAAAACTGCTGCTCTGAGGCCTTCCAGGCACCACCTTAGTGGTGGGGGAGGGGGCACCAGCACACACTCCAGGGGCTGGAGAGGATCTGGGGGGGAGGGGGGCTATGTGAGTCTTTCTAGCCACAGAAGTCCTACAGGCAGGCTTTTGGGGACACACTTCTCACACTCCAGAGAGCTCCCGAATCACCAATGGGTCGTATCACACGCAGTCTGCACCTCAGATCGCGGTGGCATCCGAGCTCCTGCAGGTCTAAGCCTGCGCGGTCCTGCAAGACCCGTGCCACGGGGCCCAGGGCGCACCACCAGCGCGGACACCAAGGCTTTCTGGAGCTGGCCCTGTTCCGGACACAGCACATCCACTTATTGCCTTAGCGCTCGCCAAACTCCTAAGGGAGTTGAGGTCTCTGGAATTAATAGACTCTCCTCAGAGTGAGGCCTTTGGGGTAAATTTATGAGGCTGATTCCCTGAATATCTGCAGAGTGGTGGAGTTACAGGGCGGGTGCCGGAGGGGCCCAGGGCCTTCCAGGGCAGGAGATGTTGCGGGAGCCAAGAGGTGGGTCCTGGGGTGGGGCGGGCCCTGGGGGAGGCCAGCCCTGGGGGAGGGGTGCCCTGGGGGAGGGAGGCCCTAGGGAAGGGCAGCTGTCGGGGGGAAGGGGGCTTTAGGGGAGGGCAGCTTCTGCTCCTGGCCAGGCTGGAGGATGCTCAGGAACTCCCTCCCCAGCCGGATTCCAGGGTCAGGATTCTAGCCTCCTGGCACTCAGTAGGCCAAGTCCCACATCAACCAACGACCAGGCTGTGTTAGTCAGGTTTCTCTAGAGAAATAGAACCAGCCAGAGAAATCTGTAGATATGAGATTTATAAAGGTGTCTCACACAACCGTGGGAATGGAAGAGTCCAGAATCCGCAGGGCAGGTTGTGAGGCTGGCAGCTCCAATGAAGGGTCTGGACGCACTCCACAGGAGTCATAATCTTTATTTTAATCACTAAATAATAAAAAAGTGAATAGCAGAGAAAATATAATAATAAAACATACTTTATGAATATAAATAATTCAAGAAAAGGAAAAGGGAAAAATCTGGGGCAAACAGAAAACAAATGGTCAAAATTATACATTTAAACCAAATACATAGTAATTGCTTGGTTGAATCACATGAAATTGTCCTTATATTGATTGGAAATAATCAAATATTTACAATTTCATATGGTTCAATCTAATATATTAAAAGAAATGTAACTATATACTCCAGATAAGAGGCAAAGATTATCAGATCAGATTTCTTAAAAATGTGAACAAGAGTAACATAAATTAAATTGAAAAGAAAAGCACAGTAAGGTTGAAAGTAAAATGATAGAAAAAAAAGGACACCATGAAAATACTAACTGAAAGAAAACTGGTGCAGCTAAACTGATCTCAGATATGGCAGACTGAAGGCAGTAAGTGACTTCAGATGAAAACGGACATTTCAGTGATCAGTCAATTCAACAGGCAGATATCACATTCTTAAATTATGTAGCAATCAGCCTAATATAAAGCCTTAAAAATTTACAGAACTTAAAAAAGAACCAGATTCATCCACAAGCACAGCTTCCCAGGCCTCTCTTAGTAATACATAAAAATAGGTAGTATTGGCAGGAAGAGTATAGAAGCTGTGAACAAGATTCCAAAGATTATCTGAATAATATGTATATAGAATAATTAACCCACAATAGCAGAATACACATTCCTTTTAGCATACATGGGTCTTTTATAAAAATGCACTATATTCTAGACCTGTACTGTCTAATATAGCACTAGCCATTAGACTACTTAACTTATTTAATTAATTACAATTAAAATGCAGTTCTTTAGTTGCACTGGACACATTTCTTGTGCTCGATAGCTACATGTGACTACTGACTGCAAAACCGGACAGCACAGAAAAACATCTGTATCATTACAGAATGTTCTATTGGACTGCCTTGTTATAGATTATGGAACAAATCTCAATGACTTTCAAGGGATTAAAATCTTACATAATATAGTCTAGTAGACTATGGTAGAATTAAGCAGGAGTCGCAAAAATATGTATAAAATCTCCAAGTTTTTGGAAATTAAGTGGTATACTATTTAATAAATTTTGGGTCTAAGCAGAAATTACAATGGAAAATTGAAAATGTTTTCCATTGCTCCCTATTTTGAGTCATATGTTCAGGGTCTGCCTGAGATAACATTGGATTAGGCCCTTTTTAGTCTCAAGTGGGTCCTGGTTTAGGTGATAAATTATATGGCTAGTCTATCATGTTTTGTCCACATCAGGCCACTTATATTTCCCAAAAAATAGCTGAGGGGTCTTACTTATACTCAGCCCCTTTGTGCTACTTCACCCTTTCCAAGGAGCTCTGCAATCCAACCCACATTCATTTGGAAACACAACTCATCCTTCAAGGAACATTTTCCATGCCCCGTGCTTTGTCAAATCATCTTTGTTCCATGGAGGCAATGCTATTCCTCGTGGGTAACTCCACTATTTGATGTGGAGTGGAGGGGGACGGCATGTGCTACCTGTCCTCTCCTGGCTGCAGGGTCCTGGAAGGCAGGAAGCATCTCCCATCTCTAGGCACCACCACAGGGTCAGCTCTCGATAAATGCTGGTGGAGTTCAGGTCATTCAACATCCATCCTCTTCCATAATGTGGATAAAAGTGTAGAGATTGAAGGGGCCAGTCCCTTCCTCCACTGCGCATGAAATAAAATAAATGCACAGAGATACCACTGAGTTTATGTGAGTCCCATTTAATTTTATTTGTTAAAAATCGAAGGTTTCTAAGCTTTGAAGGAACTAGAAAATTTAAAACATCACTGTTGTGTAGCTACTAAGGACTTAATTGATTCAGGCAGCGATTATGGACAGATGAACCGTTAGCTGAATGATTGACAGAGAACATGAGAGTGAGAACTTGAAAAGAACTTACTGGTTGTAGCAACCCCAAAAGGAGATCAGTGCAAACTGTGCTGCCTTGTGTGGTTCAGGTCAGATCAGGGGATATTAAATACAAAGTGTTCCTGCCAGCAACATTACAGCTGAAACTCATCAAGCCTCTACCTTCTATCTACAAAAATGGAGAATAGAAGATCAACTTTTATGACACCACAAGGAACCACGCAGATACGTCCCATGCAGTTGGCCTTCTACAGAATGATCGATCTGATTTCTAGAACAAGAAAATGCACAAAGTGAAAGGGGGGCAGGAGCAGCTGAGCAATAGAGACACTGAAAAGGCCAACCAATCAGCCTTACATGGATTCTGATCCAAACAAACCAACTGTACAAAGACATTCATGGGCAGTTATGGGAATTTGGCTGTGGACTGGGTATTGGAGAAATGTGACAAATGAGTGTGGATTTGTTAGGTACCATAACATCATTTTGAATATAAAAATGAAAATGCTCATTTTTTTGGGAGATATACACTGAAGCATGTAGGAATGAAATGATACAATGTCTGGCATTTGAAGACAACAGATTAAAGAAAGAAAAAGATAAAAGTGAATAGATGAAGCAAATATGAAAAATCAAGTGTTTCTACTTTTAGGTATGTTTGAAATTTTACCCAATAACATTAAAAAATAGAAATAATTTACTGCCACCTCCAAAAGTGATGAAATTTCTGAATAAAATAGCTTTCTCCCAACTCTGCAACAAATATGTTCACCAGGTAATGGGAAATGAGACCTGAAAAGCAGGATCTTCAGGAAAGGTTGTATAACTTACCTCTGCACTTGGCTCCTCAAGACTTCTATGACCACTTGGCCTTCTTATTTTATACTTGAGAGGTCACATAGCTGAGAATGTTCCTAAGTTGCTGCAGTCTGGTTTTGATCTTTCCAAGGAGCAGGCAATCTTCTGTTTTCCCTCTATGCTCTGCAGTGCCTTACATGTCCCTCTCCACACAATGGATATTCAATACTTGCCCCTGGAATGAACGAGGGAATGGATGGCTGGGTCTTTGCACGGTTGTGATATTGTAGCTCATGAATGAATGGATGAAACTAATAAAAAAACCATGTTTTGCACTGAAATTGCTTCATGTTCCTTCTGGGTCCAGAGATTCTTTATCTGTAGACATTGTGTCTATAAATCCATATCTACCAGGCCAGGTTCTCAAATGAATGGCTTACCAACTCCCCAGCACAGCCCTGAGGATCCTGAAGACTAAGGCATCATTTGAAAGCAAAGGAAAGATTATTTCCCTATTGAGAGCTGCACATACTGAAAAATAGGGAGGTGGAGGTAAAAAAAAATCACTACTACTAGATCTGGTATAGTTCAAATTCATGAATCTCTCCAGACTGATCTCTCAGTCATTTTCCTGCATAAATAAAAAACAGAGACACTGGTTTGCATTAGAATCTCATAATATGCTATAAAATCCATGCCAGAGCCAGGCATCCAATTTAAGAATTTTTTCTGACTTTTATGTCTCACATCCCACTTGCTTCTGACTTTCCCTGCTTATTAGATTCTTCTCTTCCATCTCCCTGTGGGCATGTCTCCTTCCCTTCCTGCTGCCCCTTTTACCTCATCCCCAGTTTACCCCTCCTGACTTATATTCCTCCTCCCTCCACAATAAACAGAGACCCTGGCCTGGTCAGAAAATTGAGAGTTGGTGGAGACATGAAGGTGGGTCACGTACTGAATGCCATCTCCATCAGATCTGGGGCATGTGGTGGGCAGAGCCTTTGTCTGTTTGGGTCCATTTGGAAGGACAGGTGGAGATACGGGACAGCCTGGGGTTGAGTCTCCAGAAATCTGAGTGCTGCAACAGACATGAACAAAGTCCGTTCTTTCTGAGCCTCACCTTCCCCTCAGCCCCAGCCCCCCTACTCTGCTTACCTGTGTGGGGTCCATCCTTTCAGGCCACTGGAACAACTGCTCCAAGGCTGAAGGAAAGGCTTGGACAGAATCAAGAGGAAACCCAGCAGTAGAAAAGAGGCCAGTGGTTTTGCTAAGAATGCTACCAGTCACCTCTCATGCCCTTGCACCGGTTCTCACTGACCCTATTCACCCGCTCATCAGGCATGTCTTGTGCTCCTCACTGTGTGAGACGACCTGTGGGTCCTGGGGGGATGGGTGCACAGTAGGGACGGGGTCCTTGTAGCCACAAAAGCTGGGTTTTGTGAGGCGAGATAGACAATCGATGCCTTAAATAAGTAGGTGGGATGCAAGTACTTATTGTGCTAGGAGAAAGACAGAATGTTCCTGAGGATGGAGAAGGAGAGATGCTGAGTAGCAGCTTGAGCCTGCAGAAGGAGGCCTCTATGAGAGGGTCGTGGTTGGTTGAGACCTAAATGAGAAGGAGGCAGCCGCATGGAGATCTGGGCAGAGGACAGAAGCAACACCCTGGACTACAAATTCATTCTGTGGGTTCTGGGGCCAGAAATATGGCAATATGGTGGCACACTGTGGATGGGAGAAAAGAGAAGTCTGGGTGGGGATGGGCTCAATTTAAGTAGTCTTATAGAATCTGGCTTCTCTTCTAGGTATAATGGGGAAGCACTAGAATGTTTATAGTAACATGGGGGTCTAGGTTGAATGTGCCCCCTCAAATGGATATTTTCAAGTGCTAATCCCTGGCACCCATGAATGAGACCTTAACTCAAATAGAGTCTTTGCAGATGTGATTAATTAGATGAGGTCACAGTGAATTAAGGGGGGCTTAATCCAACATGTCTAGTGTCCCTACAAGAAGAAAGAAATCTGGACACAAACACACATGGACTCAGATAACAGAGACTGAAGAGAAGCAGCGCAAGCCAAGGAGTGCCTGGGACCACCCAAAGGTGGAAGAGGCAAGAAGGACCCTCTCCCAGACCCTTCAGAGGAAGGGCAGCCCTGCCAGTACCTTGATTTCAGACTTCTGGCATACAGAACTGGGAGACCATACACTCCTATTGTGGTTTTAAGTCACCAGCCCGTGGTACTTGGTCACAGAGCTCTCAGAAACTAATATACATGGATTGGTTTGTGCTTCCGGCTGCCGTAGAGGAGACGCATAAGATGACATCGGTTTGAAGGATTATGACTTTGAAGATGAAAAGAAGCAACAAAACTTACTAACAAATTATATGAAAGCTGGACAGTTGGGAGGATGGTCTACAATTTTCTCAGGTGCCAAAAGCTGGAGGTGTTTTGGATCTAGGGATGACATCAGTGGCTCTGTTTTGCCAGGCAGGGCTGTGACACCTATGAGGCTTCCAATTAGAAATGTTGTGTACGCAGCTGGTTGGACATCCTAGTCTGGAGCTCAAGGTGGAGGCTCTAGGTGCAAGTAGAATCTGAGCAGACATGGGACTAAGCAAGTTCCCCATGGAGAAGATATAGCTTGAGAAAAAGGGGAGAAGATGGAGGAAGCTTGAAGAAGTCTCAACACAATTTACATCTGACAGAGGACATGGACCCACAAAAAGATGAGGGCTTATGGTGTGAACAAAATAGCACAACTATAGGCACTGGAAATAACACCAGAGGCAACCAGAAGAGAACTCTGCAAGGTATAAGAGGAAGGAAACCTGAGGAGCCCAGTACTAGAGGAACAACACAGCAGCAGGTTGCCTTATGTCTCCCTACTCCAAAAAAGAGCCAGTCATTTCTTGTCCACTAACCTAGCAACAGAAGGTGACACAGGTAGGCTCCTTTCTCCCCTGAATCAAGAGGGGGTGTCCTCACAACACCAGGCAAGCCTGGCACTGCTGATAAGTGGGAAAGATTGGGAGGTTTCCCAAAAATAAGTTGCCAAGATTGGCAGTCTCTTTCCCTGGTAGGCTCAGATGTGGCTCTCCCACCAAGAGGTTCTGGGATGAATGGGAGATAAAAGCAAGAGGGAACCCCACCCCCCTCTACCCCAGGGAAGCCTCTTTTTCCTTAGACTACCCTCTCCCACTGTAGAAATTAGGTACAGGTGTCAACTTGGACAGGTGATGGTGCCCAGGTGTTCTGTTGCTGTGGAACATAAAACATTAGCACATGAAATTCATCTATGGTTGATTATATCTGCAATCAGCTAAGGGGAGTATCTTCAGCAATGAGTGAGGCTTAAAACGAGAGTCAGCTCAGCTCAGTATAGCTAAGCACAACTCAGCTCTGAGTTCAGAGCTGACACAGACCCAGACGTTTGGAGATGGAGAAAGGAATCATCCCAGGGAAAGCTGTTTGAACCCAGAAGCCAGAGGAAAGGCCAGCAGATGTCGCCATGTGCCTTCCCAAGTGATAGAAAAAGCCAAAGGAAAGCTAGCTGTTTTTCCTCTGAAGAACTGTTGATTTATAATTAAATGAATCCGCTTTATAAAAGCCAGTCCATTTCTGGTGTATTGCGTTCCAGCAGCATTGGCAAGCCAAAACCCCTAGCAACCCTGGGAGCCTGTGGGGCACCAGAAGGGGAAATTCCACCACAAGTGCCTGTCCAGGGAAGCTCTTGGAGCCCCTCCCCCATTGAGAGCCATGGGTGGCAGGCCTGGAGGAGACTCTTCTGCCCCCACTGACAGAGAGAGTGGGAGCCCCAGCAGCACCAGCAAATCCAAACAAGATGAAAGGCACAGCAAAGACCCTGAAAATTAACCATCGTTAGAATAACAGGCCACAAAGTAGGTATATTCACTCCAAGCAGGGTGAATGCCTAATAAACTGAAAGAGTTCAATAGGACCAGTCTCCTAACATAGCAGACTAAGCGTTCAGGATACAGTTGGCAATCATTCCTCACACCAAGAAACAAGAAAAAATAAATTTGAATAAGAAAAGACGATTAACAGATGCTGATGTCAAATGATCAGATGCTGGAATTATGGGACAATATTTTAAAGCAGCCATCATAGAAATGCTTCAAAAAGCAGTTGCAAATTGTGTTGAAACCAAGTAAAACAAGTAGAAAATCTCAGAAAAGAAATAGGTGTTGCCAAAAAGAACCAGATGGGAATTATAGAACTGAAAAATACTATAATGGAATTTTTTAAAAACTTGCCAGGTGGATCCATAGTAGTATGGACATGTTAAAGGAGAGAATCAGTAAACTTGAGGACAGATAAAAGGATTTGTCTAATCTGAACAACAGAGTCAACAGACTGAAAAAGTGAACAGAGCCTCAGGGACCTGTGGCATAATTACCAATATCCAACATTCATGCCATCACAATTTTAGGAGAAGAGAAAGAGCAGGGAGTGGAAAGAATAATTTAATAAATAATTGCTGAAAAATTCCAAATATGGTAAAAGACACAAACATACAGATTCAAGAAGCTGAGTGAAACCCAAACAAGATAAACTCATAAAAAGCCATGCCTGGACACACCATAATTGAGCTTCAGGGAACTAAACATGAAGAGAAAGCAAAAGAGGACACCAAATAGGATGAAAGTGGATTTCTCATCTAAAACCAGGGAGACAAGAAGAAGTGCTGAAGGGAAAAGTGTCAACCACATTTCTACAGTGAAACAAACCTTTAGGAAAGAAGGGTGAAATGAAGACATTCTCAGGTGATGGAGAACTAAAAGAACTTGTTGCTAGGAGACCTACCTTTAAAGATTGGATAAAGGAATTTTTTCAGACATAAAGGAAATGATAAAAGAAGAAATTGTGAGGCATCAAAAGGAACAAAGAAGCAATGGAAAGAAATGGAATGCAAATATATATATAGTAGTCTTTTTTCCACGTGATTTTATGTATTTGAATATTTTAAAAAATTACATCTGAAACTCAAGACAAAGACATTTAAAAGTGGTGAAGGTTAAGGTACCTAAATGGAAGTAAAGTGTCCATATTTTCCTTGAAGCAATAAAATGTTTATGGCAGTAAGCAAATTTGCCAAAGCAACTGGGAATGCTGAACTTTTCAATAAATTGTGCTGGAGCAATTGGACATTGATAGACAAAAACAAAACAAAACAAAAAACCATGACCTAAACCTCAATCCTTATACAATGATTAAAATGAAATGGTTCACAGACTATATCATAGAACATAAAACTATAAAACCTCTAGGGGAAAAGCACTAAGAGGAAATTTTCAGGATCCAGGACTAGACAGTTTTTTGTTTTAACTTAACACCAAAATCATGACTCATAAAGGCATAAAAAAATTGAAGGTCTTCTTCACTTTTTAAAAAAATCATTTTTACTAGGAAAAGACCATGTGAAGAGGTTGAAATGACAGACTATGAACCGGGAGAAAATGTTTGCAAAGCACATTTCTGATAAAGGGATTTATAAACAACTCTCAAAACTCAACAGTAAAAAGCTAAACAAGCAATGCAATTAGAAAATGGGCAAAAGACATTAAGAAACATGTCACTATAGAGTATGTAAAGACAGCAAATAAGCATGTGAAAAAATGTTCAAAATCATTAATTATTAGAGAAATGCTAGTTAAAACAGCAGCATTCTTATTAGATTTGCTAAAATAAAAAAAAAATAGTGACAACACAAAATTCTGGCAAGAATGCAGAGGCACTAGATGAACCATGCATTCTGGTGGTAATGTAGGATGGAACAGCCACTCTGGAAAACAGCTTGGTATTTTCTTATAAAAGTAAACATCCAGTTGCCAGATGGTGTGTCATTTGCATTCTTTTTTTTTCTTTTATCACCCTGGGATTCATCGGGGCATCACTCTGGACAAATGAACAAAATCTCATGTCCTACCTGAGATTCTAAGTACTTATACATTCAATCAAACTATCTACATAAGTTATATTAGGAAATGCTCTAGTCAAAATATAAATTTTGTAACAAATACACATTTTTTGCTTTAGTCTCACACATAAGGTGACATTTTAAAATATTAATTACCATCTATTTTCAGCACCCTGCCATAATGACATTCCTTTGTTCTTCCTCATGCAATAACATTTTAAAAATTTGTACATTGTACATTTCACTATTGTTATGCACTCTAGGTATTCCTAGATTATACCATCTCAATCTTCAACATCTATCTTTCTTTCTGATTTCATTTATGTCCCCAGCCCTTCTCCCTCTTTCATTCTCACATGCAGCTTCATTCAGTGTTTTAACATAATTATATTACAGTTAGGTAGTGTTGTGCTGTCCATTTCTGAGTTTTTGTATCCAGTCCTGTTGCACAGTCTGTATCCCTTCAGCTCCAATTACCCACTATCTTACCCTATTTCTATCTCCTGATGGTCTCTGTTACCAACGACATATTCCAAGTTTATTCACTAATGTCAGTTCATATCAGTGAGACCATACAGTATTTGTCCTTTATTTTTTGGCTAGTCTCACTCAGCATAATGTTCTCTAGGTCCATCCATGCTGTTACATACTTCATAAGTTTATTCTGTCTTAAAGCTGCATAATATTCCATCGTATGTATATACCACAGTTTGTTTAGCCACTCGTCTGTTGATGGACATTTTGGCTGTTTCCATCTCTTTGCAATTGTAAATAATGCTGCTATAAACATTGGTGTGCAAGTGTCCATTTGTGTCTTTGCCCTTAAGTCCTCTGAGTAGATACCTAGCAGTGGTATTGCTGGGTCATATGGCAATTCTATATTCAGCTTTTTGAGAAACCGCCAAACTACCTTCCACAGTGGTTGCACCATTTGACATTCCCACCAACAGTGGATAAGTGTGCCTCTTTCTCCACATCCTCTCATTTGCATTCTTGGGGATTTATTCCAGAGAAATGAAAACTCATTTTCACACAAAAACCCATGCCTGAATCTTCATGGAAGATGTATTCATCATGTTCCCAAAATCAAAACATCAATGGGTCCAACAATGGGTGAATGGTTATACTTATATCCATGCCATGGAATATTACACTGTAATTAAAATGAAATTTGACTCTCCCATTAACACTTTTTCTCTAAAAGAAAAATATCTAAACCAAATAGAGCAACATAGAATGCTTTGAGAAAAGAGGGGTAGATATGAAAATATTTGTTATTCTCTAAACTTCTCTATACTTTTTAATATTACACATTAAAGAATATTTATTATTACACTTCAAAAAAAGAAGACTTTAGAAAATGTGCATAAGGATGTTTGACTTGTTACCTGTAGACGCTAAGGTATCTGGAATCACCTGGCATCTATATCACTGGGCCTTGTTTATTTCTTCTAGATAATGTCTAACAAATTGAACTTTCTTTTCCTTAAGCAGCTTCCAAGTGGGTGTCTGTTGCTTGCCATCAAGTGAGCCTTGAACTTTGGGGAATCTAGCACAGGCGTGAGGACCCTGTAATGGAATCTAGCACAGGTGTGAGGACCCTGGGGCTCAATGACCCCCTTTCTGGGCGAGGCCACATATACCGAGCTCCCTTTCTCACCTGACCCTGGGCACGGTACATTAATCCTGTGCGTTGGTGGATACCTAGTGTCTCCAGCAGCTCTGCAGCCTCCTGGGCCCCTGTTCTCCAACTTGTCTGGCCCTCTTCCATGTGGTCCCCCAGGCCCTGAGTGTTGGGTAATGGGAGGCAGCTGCACCCACCCTCTCTGCTCTTAGTTCCTCTCCCTCCGCAGAGTGGGAACTTGGGTACTTTGCATTTATTTATTACCATGTACTTGAGGAGCTTAATGACACATAAATCTCAAATTATGAAGTCACAGTTCTATATATTCCTGGCTCAAAATGATCCTCAAGATAAAATTACACAGGGAAGTGTGCAGGAGGGCCCTTTCTAGGTGACAAGTCTTGTGCTGGTTATTTTGAGGAAATGAGTCTTTCACAGCCAGTTACTGCTGTAGGGCCAGGCACATGAACGAAGTGCTTGAGAAGAGTTTCTTGAGTAAAGGAATGAATGAGCAAGCAAAGGAATGAAGGCATCTGCATAAGTTATTATTATTATTATTATTATTATTATTATTATTATTATTATGCATATGTTCACAGAGGAAGAAAGAGCCTCAAAGATCTAACGCTTCTTGGTCCATGATCACAGAGCTAATGAGAAATCAGTGGGTTCTCTCTGGCTGCAAAGCTCGGCAGCCAGTCTGGAGGGACAAGGCTGGGGGCTGGGCACAGCTCCGAGGCCTCCCCCGGGTCTTGCTTCAGACTCTACACTGCGTGTAGTTAACCTTGAGAATGTCCCTCCATGCTCTCCCCCTTCTCTAATTTGTCCACAGTCTCCCTCTTTCTTCCCTCTCCCCATCAAGGAGTTGGAAGAGTTTCTTCTGACAACAACAGACTCTGATTTAGCCTCACTTTTTCCTCTCATCACCCCTCCATGTCCCCTTTCCTTGCCTTACTTCCTCTCTGGCCTGAATTCCAGCTCTGAGTCCTTCATGCCCTTTTCTCCCAGCTCCACTTCCTCCTTCCCAGCTGGCTTCCCCTGGGCAGACACTCCAAGACGCTTTGCTCTGTTTTTCCTTGCAGGCTGGGGTGGGGCTGACTCCTGGGAGCGGCATCCCTAACATCTGTGGCAAACCCCGGGAGTCCCACACCGCCTCGGTGGCTCCCTCTCTCCTCCCTTCCAAGGCTCACTGCCCATGCAGCCTCAAGAGACCGTCAGGTTTGAACTGCTTTCTTCTTGGTTCAGACCAGCATGGGATCCACCATGAGAGGCCTTGGGGCTCAGGCTTTGGTATGTCTGAGAATTGGGCTCAAATCCTTCCACGGGGCCTACCTGGTGACCCTGAGAAGGTGGCAACCTCCCTAAGGAAAGCTGGGTTCGAATGCACTAAGGAAAGCTTAGTTCTAAGGATCCTGTCTCCTTAAAGCCTCTTGTGCTTTTTGCTACATTGTTTCCAAATGTGTCATCTGAACTTATCTGCAGGGGTCCCACTAGCTTTGGGTATTACTCTGAACACTATTTGCAGAGTACCTGGGCAGGTGATTAGTCACAGTTTTTCCCTTCTTGCCCTGTTCATCAGTGCCTCTGACATGGCTCCTGTCAGCACCTGTTTTGCAGGTCTTTGGTTTTCTCCTGCAGCATTCATCACCTTTCTCTGTTCTAGAATCAGGAGTCCCTACTTTCCCTTGCTGCAGTAGAAAAACACACACCCCCTTCTCTTCTGGCCTCTGGGAGGCTGGACACGTCAGCATCTTTGAGACCTGAGCTGCCCTCCACTGCTCATCTTTTAGGCACTGGTTGTTTCCTGACATCTACACATGACACTCTGTGTCCACCCGGTGCTTTCTCGCTCCAGCTCCCTTCTTCAGAATCAGTGGCCACTGTCCTCTGACCTCAAGCCCAGGATGAGTGCTGAGTTATGGAAGATGGGACTCTTGGATGTAGCCCAATCAAATTAGCAATAGCTGACCCGCCACATGCCCTCCACACACCACAAGGGGAGCCACCAGGGACAAGGCCGGGAAGATGCCACTGGGAACTGCTGCAGGATGTATGCTGCTTTCTCTCCATTCCTTTGGAACAGCCAGGCAAATGGTGCCAGGCCTCCTGATCCCCACCAGGCACTTGACCCATGTCCCACAGCCTCTCTTGCATCCACCACTAAGATGTGGATGTCCTTGCCAGCACCTTATACCACTGCTCCTGTACCCAAGGGCCTTTGGGGTGCAAGAAGGGGCTCTGTTGTCCTCTTTACAGGTGAGGAGAAAAGCAGGGACATGTCCTACAGAGCAGAGAGCCCAGGTCCCTGGATCCCTGGCCTTTTATTTATTGCAAATTATTGTTCAAACCACGTATGTGGTCTAAGGAAGAACCTTTCCCTGTACAAGTCCCCAAACTGAAAAACATTGCACCAAAATGGAGGGCCCCTGGGTAGGGACGTGGAAGGGGTGTGCGTTTGGAAAGTGGGTATTGCAGCAAATTTGGTGGGGGCTCTGCTGGGGATCCTGGTCACAGTTAGCCCTCTCCCACTCCTCCCACCACCACAAAACCCCACCTGGGGCAGACATCCACACCCACGTGCCATGTTCACCCTGGCTCCTCACTTCAGGATAACCCAGTGGGTTTTCTGAGCCTGGGAAATGCCAAAGCTGGGGACTTCTTTAATCCAGAGAAGGCCACCATGCTGTTCACCTCCTTCCAAAAGCTACTGCACCCATGTCTGTCCTTCCAGGCCACCTGTCTATGCTACTGCAATGATGCACCCTGAGGACCCCTGGACAGCGAGAAGCACAGGTCATTGGACATGGACGGACCAGGCCAGTGGCCGGAAGTGTCGGGAGGCATTGACAGCTGAGGGGATGGCACCTGTACTGTCCCCATCAAATTAGACAAAGCAAAGCATGGGACAAGGCTTGTGCTCAGTGGACAGTCCCCAATTCCTGGGTATCTTTGCTCTCCACCCATCTTCTGACCATCACTTGTAGCTGTTAAGTCCATGCTCCCATTTCAAACTCTTAATCATCTTGCCAGACCTAGAAGGTAGCCGTGGTTATTGGCCTTTTACAGGTGGTGAAGCTGAGCCTCAGGAGGGCTGGAGGTTGCCTGAAGCCCTTTGGTGGGGCCAGGCTTTCGGCACCTGCCACCTGTGACTTCATCCTCTTCTAAGTCACTCCTTTGCAGAGCGCTCACCCAAGTCCCTGCCCAGGGGAAGGGGCTGCCAGGACTTGGACTGTCCTCATTGGTGGGGACAGGGGGGGCTGGAAGAGCAGCAGTCTCAGCCTCCCTGCACCCAGCAAGGTCCTCAGAGGTCCGGGAGACCCCCGAATCAAGAGCACGGTCCTGGTTCCCAGAAGCTAAGGTGGTCCCCACCTCCCACCCCCACAAACAACTCCATGTGCCTCTTCCCCGATACAGGCTGGGCTGGGGGGAATGCGACTCACTCCATGCGGGTCAGAGCAAGTCCAGCACCTCATCTCTCTCTCCTGCCTTTACACTGGCAGCACATAAATCACGCGGGTGTGACTTTCAAGATGGAGGGATGAGAAGAAGAGAATTGCTGAATGCACCTCCGGATTGTCAGCAGGGTGGAAAACTGCCTCTGACAGTGGAGAGCAGGGTGCAGGAAGGGCTGCTGTGCAAGCCGAGCCTTCCAAACTGTCGCTTCCTCCTTCCTTTGACCTTTCAAGTTCACAAAGTTTTGTTCTTCAGGTTGTGAGGAAAAGAGAATTAGTGATTTATTGGAGAGGGTGTTCTGAAAAATGTTTTTCACAGGTAGCCAAGAGCTGACCTGTTGGGAAGACAGATGAACGGCTTGAATCATGAAGATTCCTAGGTGACATTTTTGTAAGAGTTATTTTCAGGGGGGTCACTGTGGCTGAATTGCAACTGCAAACTTGGGTGCAGGGACTGGCTCTCTTAGAAAAAAACAGGTGCAGCAATCTAGCCTGGGGCCGCAAGCAATGAAGATTTTCATTTCTCCAGAACCTGGGCAGACAGACACATCCATCTGAACTCTCAAAGCCAAAACTGGCCCCAGCATCTTGCACAGGGAGACAGGACACCAGGTCAACCTTGGGAACAAAGCTCAGCAGCAGTTCTCCTCTTACAGGGCCGGATGGTGAAAAGGGCCCCACCGCTTGGCAGGTGGGGCTTAGACTCCAGGTGTCACCCAGCTGTTCCCAGATGTCCAACACCTTCCACCTGGGGCCTGGGCTCAGCCCCTGGGGCCAGGAAGAGGTTGTGGGCAGATGCAGGTTTTGGGGTCGGCTGAGGGATGGGAGTTCAGGCTCTTCCCTGCCCTCTTTCTGCCTCTGAACCCGAGTGTAATGACAACTTCTACGTTGAGGTGCTCATCGTTCCTAAGGTACCATCGATTGTCATTGATTATTCATGTTTCACAAGAAAGAAAAATGTCTCCCAATTAATCTTGTACCTATCACTTAGAATAATTACAGGTAGTGTAGATTTTTATCCTATATTACCTTTGTTTGTATAGGAGGAAAATGAGAGTGAAATAAATTCAGTAACGTATTCATTTCCTATTCATGTCGTAACTAATCGTGGCTAATTTGGTATCTTAAGGCAGCAAAGGTTTATTTCACATTCTGCAGGTCAGGTGCATGTGGGGGCCTCACTGGCTAAAGCCAAGTGGTCAGAAGAGCTGCCTTGCTCTCTGGGGACCCTGGGACAGAATCCCTACCTGGGTCTTTTCCAGCTTTCATAGGCCCTCTGTGTTGGTGGGCCCGTGGCCCCTTCCTCCATTTTTAAAGCTGCCAGTGCAGCGCTTTCAAGTTCCTCGGGCTTTTTGGTGTTTCTCTTCCACTGCTGAGGATGCTCTTGATTGCCCTGGGTCCACCCGGTTCATCCAAGGTGACCTTCCTCTCTGGAGGTCAGCTGAGGTAATATAGGGTGATCGATGTGTGTGCTGTAAGGTAACGCATTCACACAGCCACAGGTGTCCCAGGTGAGGACAGGGATGCCTTTGGGAATGGAGAAGGGGGAGGGCACATTGCTCTGAATATGTCTTCATATTTACCACATGATTCCCTGGAAATCTAATGAACAATAGCCTGCTTTTGTCTTCCTCCCCAAATCACCCTCTGTGCCATCCAAGAACATTGGTGCAGCTTTCCTTAAGCAAGTACCCCACCCTGGTGTCCTGGATTTCTTTCTGAGCAAAAGAAGTGTTTGAACGAGTGGATGGATGCATGGATGGCTGGACAGATGGACGGATGGGCATTGTCATGAGGAAACGGCTGTCACTGGGGTCTCAGGCTCATGATGCTCTGGGTGAGTCCCCAAGCCCTCCATCCACAGGATGAGCTGCCCTACCTGCCTGGGGGCTTAGGACGTACTCTTAAAATCATCATCACCAGCAGGAGATGAGACCCTCATGGTCAGAACTTCCCTGAGGAAGGATGCTGCAGAACTGGGGAGCTGGGTGACCCCAGTGCCCTGCATGCCAACCCCCACCTCAAGATGTGATGGTGCAGTCTGTCACTGCACTAGAGCCTTGGTGGGCTGGGCAACGCTGGAGTGAGGATGTGTAGCCTCATGACATGTGGGAGCAGCTGCTGCAGGGAGAAGACATCTGGATGACTCTGCACAATTTTAGGTGGCAAATAAATGTTTAAATAGTGACATCATAAGATTTACGCTTCATGCCATCTCTCCCTTCTTAGTCCAAGAATTATTTCCTCTGGGAAAACACTCTCCCTTCTCCCTTCTTTGAGCTCTTTCTCCATTACACTGCCTTCCTTCTATTATATTGAATAACCAAATTGAAAATGGCAGTGCATTTGAAAGTTCCCAAGCTTGCTATGTTAGAAGACTTCATTCTGAGACATGGTGTGTCCTCTGGGCTCCATCTTTTGTCACTCTGGCATGTTCCATGCTGAGGGTGTGGCCGGAAATTTTAGGAAGGTGCACACAGGATGAAGATCTGTTGATCTGTCACTTGTCCCGTTCCTTCTTACATAGCCTATGGAATGCTCTCCCTGGCAAGAGGCTACTGAGCTCAGGGGAAACAATTGTGTTAAGTAAATTGACCAGCTCATCCCAATACCCAGTCTTGACTCCACGGGCAGAGAGAAAATAAGAGTCCTAGAAAGGTAACTCAAGACCAAGCAGGTACATGGATTTAATTTCAGGACAACATATTAAATGCAATTGTCTTTATTTTTAGAATTTCAATTTAGGGCCTGAAACCTTGCACACCAATAAAGAAATCACTTGCATTTCCAAGAAGGTGGTGACCTTCAAAGTTCTGTTTCCAGAGGGAAGAAATTTCATTTAATCTTGTATTCTCATATTTGTTCATGTTAGATTACATTAAATGAGTTATTTTCAATCATTGTTCATAAATCACAGTGAGGGTACACCCTGAGGCCAAAACATTTGCATAAAATATTAATTGCTGCTCTTTCCTTTTGGGTCATGGGGAAAATAGATGAATGTGCAGGCAACAAATGCCGGTGCTGGGGCTGTGGAGAAAGGACAGGGTGAGGATGGGATGAGCACAAATGCCTTTACTCAGATTTTATGTCTTTCTGTAATATGACATCCTCAGTTTGCAAAGAGCAGCCCAGAACTTCAAGGCCCCATTCATGTGTCACATCCTCCATGAAACCTCTATGAAATTTCACAGGGTCAAATGACCACTTTCCTGCAGCCAACACCAGGGATCCCTCCCTCTTCTGAACTCCAGGCACACATGGATTTGATTCCCATTAGTCGAAGTCCCAATCATTCTGGCCATGTATTCCTACACCCCGTCCCTCCCGGCTATGCTCCAAGCCCATGAAGGACTTCCCAGTTGAATCTCAGCCACACTGCGCCTCGTGCCTGCAGCCCCCTCTTCCCTCTCTGTCTTGTGTTTGTACCATGTCAGTTTTCCCACTGTTTGGAATCTCATGACTTTGCCTCTCCTTCCGCTCCCTCGGGCAGCCTCCACCTTTCCACCCAGAAATGTCACTTAAGCCTGCTCAGAGTCTTCCCTGGCCCACTGCATTCATTCATTCATTCATTCACTCATTCATTCCCTCAACAACAGAAATAGAAGCATGTAGGTCCTCCAAACAGTTTTAAGGAGAAATCAAAGGCCCAAGCCCTGTAGAGAAGACACCATCTCCACACAGCAATAGCAGGAAACAAAAAGCAAAGCACCTTGAGGGGATAGGATCTCTTGTGGGTGTGGTGGGGACAAGGCACAGCCAGGCAATCACAGGTGGGGGACAGGAATAAAGTCCTATGCCTGGAGAGAACGCCAACAAGACAGCAAACTCAGACCCCCTGGGACCCTCAGAGACAGGGAAGTCCTCAATGTGAGGGCTCACACTGTGGGCGGTCTAGTGCTGACATCTGAGACCGCCCCTGGTCCAAAGCTGTGGAGACTGTTCCTCGCCAGTTTGGTGTGGGAAGGAAGCTGCAGAGTCCGGACCCAGACAAGCCATCCTGTTGGCCTTTGGGGCGGGGCAGCTTCTCAGTCTCCAGGCCGCCAGGTCAGGGACCGACCACAGCCTGAAACCCCAGCCCCGATCTCTGGGATGTTCTTCCCCTAATAGCTATTGCAGGTAGACTGAGGCAGTACCAGGCCTGGCAGGCAGGAAACAGGCTTAGAAGCCAGGTGGAGCTGGGCCCAGACATGGCCAGACCCGTGGTGGCTCGGAGACCCTTGAAAACCAGCCACCCCTTCTGCACACCCTCATCTTCTGGAACCAGATGCCTGGCACCCCTGCAGACCATTTCAGCAGCTCTCTCCCCACTGAGATGGTCCACAACTGGTTGTAACATCCCCAGCTGGGTGGGCTGAAGGGAACACAAAACCAGGTTCACTTTCTCTCGTCTTTTGACCAAAGGCTGCGACATCTGAAATACCCGAAGAAATCCTACAAGAAGAGGAAGGCGAGCAGCAAGGGGGCTGCATTGGAAGAGTCTGGAAAACCAAAGCCCCTTTTCCTCCCATTTTGCTAAGGAGCCTGGGTTGGAGTTCCCAGGTCTACCCACCACGCTGCTCTCCAGGGACATCATTGCTTGAGCCGCAGCTGTGTGTCGGGATTGGTGCCGCACGTTTCTCTGTCACAACTGCATTGCATGCCCCCCTCTTGTCCCACGAAGCACTTTTTGTTTTATCAGGCAGGACAACAGAATCGTATGGTGAAATTATCAACCCAATCATTAACCCCCTTCATCAAGAGAGGAAAGAAAACATTGAAGGGCCACCTATGAACAGCGAAAACATTTAGGATGGGAAAAAATGACTTTCATTGCTGGTGTCACTGATCGATGCTCTGCTCAGTTTAAATATGCTCTTCTGGTAGCACCCAAGCATTAATTAGGCCATGCTCAGGCAGACGCCAGCTCCGGCACACTCAAGTGCCATCCCAAATTGCTGCCATCATGCCCAGTTTTCCTCCTGGTAGACGTTACCCCATTTGTGATGATTCCAACAGATTTTCTGCAGGCATTAAATTCTTAGTAAACAGACTTGAATTAACAGCTATTTATGACATTCCACTCCAGGGATCACATCGCAAGCCCTCATCTCATATATAAAGATCTCTTTTCTGCTTTTAATGAGCAGGTATTTTGCAATGGTGGTGGCTGTCAAAAACAAAATTAGATGTACCCGTTCCTCGTCCAGGCTCTCTAATCAGGTGTGCTCCATCCCTCCAGTCGAAAGAGCATTATTACCTGTAGGAAATGAAAATGGAAGTACATTAACTTTCCATAATTCAGTGAAACAAGGCATGGCTCCGAAACCCCCCCTCCATGGAGCTCCATTCTCATCTACAGTAATGGGTGTATTTTAATGAAAACAACTTGGCCTGTTCTAATGCCATCATCAGGGCAGCACACGGGCCTCCCACAGTCAGCCTTTTCATCATTCTCGGTGCTGTGCCAGGGAATGAAGGACGGCAGGAGTCTAGCAGAGACTTTGCTGGTGGCAATGCTGCATTTAGTGTTACAAGGATGGCTTTCACAGCGTGAGGGTGGGAGGGTGGTGGGGAGATGCAGCAGCTGGGAGCGCAGATCCCCTTTCCACTCTTGGGTGGCAGGACAGCTGCTTATTTACTGCATGTAAAGATGCTATACCTGGGTCTAGCTGAGTATCCGTCGATATGACACTTACTTTCAGACTCTAATACATTTTGAAGCATCACAAGCAACAGGTCAGAATTGCATTTTTCCCCTTGAAGGGGAGAAATAACAAGTTTGCACTTATGTATTCGTGCATTATTTCCCAAAGAGGCAACTTGGCTGTGCAACAATGCAAATAAGATGGTGATTAAGAAGGGTCAACTCTGTGAGTGATTAGCACCCTTAATGGTATATCTGAACACAGTTAAATGGGAAATTTTAGGTTGCATTTCTGTTTCCAAGATAAAAATGGAAAAAAGAAATGCTTTCTGGTTAAATATGGCAAATTCAGCTCTGCCTCATCTCAAAACCTTATTAACATTACAGTAAAGGGATTTTTCAGAAGGTCTGCACCCACATGACAAAGGGTCAGATAACTGCAACACAGTCTTAGAAATGGGAAAGGCACTGCTGAGAGAAAGGATTTAGCAGACAGTGTCTTGGTTTGGGTTCCTGTGGAGACAAGGATTCAAGTTCAAGTGGCTTGTGAAAGAAATACCCATAGTGGGGGAAGTAAAACAGGGAGATGGGGGCTGTGTCTGACACAGACGGACAACTGGAGTGCGATCCTGTTGGGGACACTGGGAGCCAGTATAGACATGAACCTTCATTAGAAGTGGAGAACATTCCAAGGAAATCTTTCAGCAACTAGAATCACAAAGACATGGAGAACAGGAGAGAAAGAAAATAGGAATCAGCGAAGGAAAATTAGAAGGTCAGTCCATGAGGCCACATGGCCAAGTGATAAGTTTTAGAAAGAAAGACATTCCTATGGAAGGGAGGGAATTATCAAATAAGTAATTCAAGACAATTTTCAGCACTGAAGACCACGAGTTTCTGAATGAAAACTTCTCTTGACTCCCCTTTTCCCACCATACCACCCTATTTCTTTGTTTCCCTTTGCAGCAAGGATAACCAGCTCTGCTACCCATCTCCAGTTCTTTCTTATGCCCACTTCAGCTCAGAGGTTGGTCACCAATGACTTTCCTGTTGACAAACTGATGGCAAATTCTCAGGTATTACATTACTTGGCTTTGTGGCAGTCGGCCGGAACACCCCAACATCTCTTGAATGTTGTTTTTTTTTTTCTTTTTGTTCGCATCTCACATTCACCTCCCCCTGTCACTGATAGTTCCTTTTCAACCTCCTCTTCTTGAAAACTTGGGTCAGAGTGCCCCAAGCCTCAGTCCTTGATCTCATTTCTTTGATCTCATATCTCAGGTCCAAACTCACTTCCTTCAGGAGTATTTTGAGGACACAGGCTTAAGACTACAGGCCCACACATCCAGCTATGTGCTGGGTGCATTCACTGGGTGTCTAATTGTCATCTCAAATTCAGGGTGCAATCTATTTAACTCCTAACCTTCTCCCCAAATTCTTATTCACCCACATCCTTCTCCTTCTCCACTGATGATCGCTTCCTCCTTTTAGATATTCAGGTCAGAAACCCCGCAATCATCTCTGATGGCTTTTTTTATCTCACTCTCCACATCCAACATGACAGGAAATCCAAGATGTGGCAAGAAGTTAACCGTTTCTCTTGTCCACTGCTCCCACTTGAGTGTGAGACACTGTCGTCTGTCCTGATACCGCAGCAGCCTCCTGCCACGTCTTCCTGCTTGTACCCTTGCCTCACCCCACCCTCACCAACAGGTATCCTTGACTCTGGAGTCAGAGTAATACTGTCAGCCCAGGTTAATTCATTGTCACTGATTGCCCCCAAACCTGCAGGGATCTCTTCTTGACTCAGAGTCAGGCTGAAGCCCCACAATAACCCACAGACCCCTATGGTCCATCCTTGTTATCTCTTGCCACTTATCTTCTATGATGCCCCCTTCCTCCCACTCACCCTTAGCCACGTGGACTTGCCTGCTCATCATCCAATATGCCAGAGGCATGATGATCTCGGAGCCTCTGCTAAGACTCTTCACTCTCTCCAGGATTCTCTTACCTACACAGCTCTTGGCCCTGAGCCTTCTCTCTCCTGCACCCTACTGCTTCACTCTGCAGTCTCCCAGCACAGCCGCCCCTGGCATTGCCACTTACTCTTTCTTTTATTCTGTAGCACTCTTCACCTTTTTAATTGCTAAGTCTTTTATGCATGTTTTATGTCTGTTGTTTAATTTTTTTGTCTCCCTTACTGCAAAGTAAGACCCTCAAGGCAAGAATATTTCTATGTTTTGTTCATTGACATATCCCAGAATCTACAGCACTGTTTGGCACATGACAAAACGTAAATAAATGTGTGTTGAATAAATAAATTGTAAGAGTCCTCAGATAAGCTAACACAATTTATTAGAAACACCCACACAGGCCCATTATTGTGACATTTCAATGAGGCAGAAGATCATTTTTCAGAGGTATAATCAGGTCACATTTATTGTGTGGGGTGGGGTATGGATTGTGGGTGTCTAACTTCTAGAAAGCATTATTGGAAACTAGGAAATAAGTAATCCCTTGAAATTTTCAGGGGAAAATCATTTCTTGTGTAACATTTTACACCTCAACTTACTCATGTGTGAGGGAAGAATAAAAGCTGTTTTGTTTGTTTTATGCTTACAGAATAGGATCAGGTAGTGTCTATGCACATTTTGAGGGGAAGTTCCTGGAAGATGTGACCTATGAAAACATGCCAGTAAACCAAGTTGCTCCAAGAAGCAATGACTCTGCCCTGGGAAGGAAGCACAGAGATCTCCCCCGAGACAGTGCAATGCTGTGCAGAGGCTGGAGAACTTCCTGCCTGCTTTGAAGGCATTGGAGGGCAGTGCATCTACGCAAAAGTCAAATTGCTAATTGTCAGTTGGGTTCAAATATATTGAGGGAGGATTACACTACTGGAAGGAGTTTTTTGGATATATGAGTGTTAGGCACACTGAAAACTAAACTAAGATTGAAATGAAACAATGACTGACCTGGAGGAAAACAAACAAACAAAAGTCCTTCAAAGGAAATGCGATCACAGTGCACTGTATGCTCCAGTCATGACTATTATTGTGCAGTCATGATGACATAGATGTTAATAGTCACCTGCCACATGATATAAGCACACTGAGAGGAAGCATGGAGACAGGGAAAGAGTGTGGGGGGGCAAGTAAGTGTGAATATGGAGCCAAGCCCATCTTTGAAACATACTATCTAAAATTTCAAATTCAACTTAAGGGAGCAAAGCTTGCTGTTTATAAATATGGAGTTAAAGCAGAATAAAGTACTTGCATCTGGGGAGCAGGAATCAATGAAGGGACATGAAGTGGCTGTTTTTATTATAAGGCTTATAGTATCTTTTTAAAAACAACTACGTAAACTTGCAAGTATGTATGTAGCTATATATGTGTGTAGGTATGTGTGGGGGTCTGCATGAAACTGAGACAAGGTAAAACATTTAAAAACTAAAGACTGCTTTTCTCAGGGGGTCCACCATCTGGTGAGAAGATATGACTTTCTGCTGTCACACGTGTCCCTTTTCTTCACCCTCCTCTCCAGGCCAACATCCCCATGGCCTGTCTAAGGCAGGCACCTGGAGAACTTTCTTATTCTGCACACACTCAATTTCAAATGTGCTTTCCCTCCATCTCAGTATTTCTAATTCCTCCCCATCCTTCAAATTGAGGTGAGACATCTTTCTTGATCTTGCAAAGGATCTGTTGTTATTTTTGTGCCAAGCCCTTCATGTGGTCCTTACCGTTTTCCAACCACAAGCATAATCATCTGTGACCATGTCTTATCTTATGCTTGGTCAGTAAGTTACTTAAAGTTTATTTGATAACTGAGAACATAATCACTATATTAGTCTCCTAGCTGCTGAACCAAATACCATATGGGTTGCCTTAAGCAATGGAAATTTCTTGCCTCACTGTTTGGGGGGGGTAAAAGTTCAATGTCGAGGCATCTGCAAGGCAGTGCTTTCTCCTGGAAGACTGTGGCATGCTGGGACAGGCTGCCAGCCATTCTTGGTCCTTGACTTTTCTGCCATATGTGATGCACATGGCAGCATCTTCTCCTGGACTTCCAGCTTCTGGCTGCTCCCTGTGTCTTCTCCTTCCTTGTCTCATTTCCTTGGCCTAAGAGGACTTCAGCCATAATGATGAAGGTCCACTCTCATTCCATTTGGGCACAGCTGGACTAACAACATCTTTAAAGGACCTTGTGCAAATGGGTTCATACCCATAGGACCAGGGTTGGGACCTGAACATGCCTTTTGTGGGGGATGTGATTTGATCTCCAGCAGGTCGCACTCTGGAACCCAAAATACATAACCTTCCCACATGCACAATACATTCACTCCAGCACAACATCCCAAAAGCCTTAAGTTATGTAAGTAACAATGCTAAGTACAAAGTCTCATTAAAATCGGTCATGGGCCTGGTCCATCTGGGGCAAAATTCCTCTGTCTGGTGCACCAGTGAAAACCAGCAAAAAAGTTATCTGTTTCCAATGTACAATAATGGCAGGGGAATAGAACCAACATCCCCATTCCAGAAAGAAGAAATTGGAAGGTAAACAGGGGTCGTTGGCCCAAACCAGTCCAAAAACCATCTGGGCAAGTCCATTAGCTCTCTAGGTCTGAGAGCCATCTATGGCTTGTGTTCCTACTCCAGCCTTCATGGAACATCAGCCACATGCAAATGATTGCGTGGTGGTCATGCTCTCCCCGAATCCTGGGTGTAGGACTCACTATCTCCAAATATCGGATGGAGACCAGACTCCCCGTATATGCCAGGGCACAGCCTCAACCATCTCTGAGCAGTGGGGTGATGGCATTCTCACTGAACATCAGGGCACAAGGTTTGCCCTCACCAACACTAAGGCAGATGACCTGCTCCCTCAAAGGGGAAGGGTGGCTGCATCTTTTCCAGAACCTTGGCTGGGCCCGCTTTCTTGGTCTGAGGACATTATTTTTGCACAGGACCTCAACCTCCACTGAGGGAAGCAGAGGGCAGTTCACCAAAACCCTCACATGGACTCCTGTCCTCTGGGGACCCCTTTCCTGAAAGCCCTTGGGGGCCCCTGATGGAGCCACTACTGGCCCTAGTCTGGAGCATGCCATCTGGACAGGTTGGGTATTGTCAAAATCATCAGTTGTTGGTTTCTTTGGGTTTAACAGTCAAATCTTTATTTCATCTGTTTCTTCTCTCATTTTACTATAAGCAGTGGGGAGAAATCAGGTTGAACCTTCCACATTTAGGTTGGAAATATCATCAGCTAAAATTCAAATTCTGAATTCCACCCAGTTTCAGAACATAATTTTGTCAAGTTCTCTACCTCTTTATAACAAGAATCACCTTTCTTCCAATTTCCAATCACATATTCATTATTTCCTTACAAGGTGTCACCAGAAGTCCACTTTTCTACCAATATCCTGTTCATAAGGAATTATGTGTTCTCTAAGATGATTCAGACATTCTCTATAGGTCTCACTCATTTTTGTGCCTTCACAATTCTTGCAGCATTCACCTATTACCCAATTTGAAGGTAGTATTTACATTTTTGGTACTTGTAATAGCAGCACCTCATTTTCCAGCACCAAAGACTATTGTTTCTAACTGCTAAAATAAATGCCATATGTGAGTGAACTTTAACAGTGGGGATTTATTGGTTCACAAGTATGAGGCCAGGAAAAGTCCAAAAATGAGGCCTCAGCAAGGTAATGTTTTCTCCCTAAGACTGGGGTATTCTGGGGATGACTAGCTGCCAATGATTCTCAAGGTCCCGTGGCTTTTCCATCACATGGCAATGCACACAGTGGCATCTTCTTTCTCTTTTGACTTGTGTTCACCTCCAGTTCTGGCTGCTCTCCATGGCTCCTCCTCTCCATGTTCAATACCCTTGGCTCGTAAGGCTTTGAGCCACATTGGATGAAGGCCCACCCTGATCCAGTCTGGGGCCTGTGATGGTGAGGTTTTGCTGTCAACTTGGCCAGGTGGTGATGCCCAGCTGTCTAGTCAGGCAAACTATGGCCTAACCACGGCCACAAGGAAATTTCATGGCTGGTTGATAAACCGGAAGGCTGGTGTATTAAATCATCAGTCAGTTGATCGCATCTGTGGCTGATTACATCTGTGATCAACTAAAGCACGTTTCCCACAATGAGATAATCCAATCAGTTGGAGACTTTTAAGACAGAAGAGAGACTTCTTCATTGCTTCTTCAGCCAGTGTGCCTCTCATTTGGAGTTCATTCAGACCCTTCAGCAGAACTGCCAGCTTCATAGACTGCTGTACAGATTTTGAACTTCTCCATTCTCACGGTTGCATGAGACACCCTTATAAATTTCATATTTAAAGACATATGCTATTGGTTCTGTTTCTCTAGAGAACCCTGACTAATTCACCTGACTGACTCATTTTGCATTTTATGTGTTTTCTGGTATACCTGTCTCTCACTAGACTGTGAGCAACTTGGGACAGAGAAAGTTATCTTTTTCTTCACTGTCTGTCCCCCATAGCACCAAGCACTGTAGCTCATATGTACTCTGCATTCAGTTAAACTTAAAAAATGTGTTAGCATTTTCACTTTTTAGGTGTCTTCATATAATGCCAATTTCCTCTAGATTCATCAGTATTTTATGTTGTCATAGAAACCATAATTCTCTAAAGACAAAGCAGTCAGAATACAGTAATGGCAATGTAAAACACAAGGTCAAAATGATTTTGGGATCACTATACACTGGCCCAAATGCTGGGGGTTAGTCTCCATGGCTTCTGGTGACATGAAAGAGTTAATACATCAAAGATAACTGGGGAAAACCCTAACACTCCAAGAGCTGACAGGGAGATAGAACATAAGGCAATTTCCAAAGTGGGAAATATACATGTCCAAGAAACATTTTTAAAATTTCACCTTTTTGAAACTTGAAATTAAACAAAAATAAGATACTTTTTCACCAAAAAACATTATTTCAAATATTTATTTTTCACTGAAAATATTTTTCAATCAAATTAGCAGTGTGTGTGTCTATGTATATATATATATATATATATATATATATATATATATATATATATATATAATTATAGAGAGAATGTAGGAAGAAACCCTCCTTTACCATCATTGAGAGTGTACACTGATGCAACATTTTTGTAAAGCAAATTGCTAAACTCTTAGAATTGTTCAAATCATTTACCCACGATTCTCCTTCCAGGAATATAACTTAAGAACATAATCAGCACTGCAGCCAAACTTTTATACTCAAAATTACTCATTAATTATAATTTATAATGGTGAAAAATTAGAAATCAAGCTAAATGCCCAAGATTCAGGCAATTATTTGAAAATTTATATTGCCAAATAAACTGAATATTAGGTAACTATTTCATATGTTTGTTGAGATCTTTCAATAATGAAGGAAATGGCTTAGAAAAACACTAATCATGTCAGCAAAAAGGAATCTTAAGGAATAGACACCGTTTAAGTCTACTTGTGTGAATGAAGAGGCATACCATGTACATGAATAGGAAAATCGCTATTGTAATGACAATTACATGAATTTACAAATGCAGTTTTTAGAAAATCTAAAAGAATCTAACATCTTTATGGATGGTCAGTACAAAAAAAATTCTACTGAATAAAATAAATCCATGAGACCTTTTTTTCCCCTGTAATATGGTAGACTAGATACCCAAAATAGCACTAGACATCCTCATGCTGCAAACCACAAATACATGTATGTGTTGAGCTTACAAGACAGAAAGGAAACTCTTCAGAGGTCATGAAGAAAATCAGAGAACAAATCCAACCAGCTTAAGGGCAACTTAATTTGCTAATTTTTGGTCACCTAGATATTTGAATTTAAGGCCAGGAGATAAACCCTGGGGCCTGAGAATGTAAGAAGTCAGATTGTAAATCCCTGCAACCAGGCTCAATTCATAATCACAAGTTCTTCCCTTTTAAGGTTTGGGCCCCAAATTCATATAATCTGTTCAGTATGAACAACCACAAGCTAAAATTTTATATAATATGAGAATCATGCAAATTACCTCTGGAGGAATTTATCCTCAATCTAGGACTCAGAGAATTTCCACAAAGTTCTGGTGAACATGAGCTGAGAATCAGAGTCACAATATCTAGGGACCAGAGATTAAATATATTTAAGAAATAAACTACCAGAAGCAAAAGTCAGCAGAGAATCCAAACAGCAGAATGGGACACACATAACTCAAATGTTGGAAATATCAGATATAGAATAGAAAATAACTGTTTGAAGGAATAAAAGTTAATCAAAATTATGAGTAAGGAATAAGAGACTATAAAATGACCAGAGTGATTTGAAAAGAACTAAAAAAGAACTTCTAGAAATGAAAAATACAATAATTGAAATTTAAAACTCAGATAAATTTAGACTCAGTCAAATACAGGATTAGTGAAGTAAGACTATAAAACTTTTAAAAAGTATATTGATGCATCACAGAGAGTCAAAGAAATGGCAAGTATGAAAGGCAGGTTAAAAGAAAAGAGAATAGAATGAGACACTATAAAACACATTTAATCATAAATCTGGAAAGAGATAAGAAAGGAAATGAAGAACAACGACAGTTGAGTAATGGATGAGAAATTTCCAGAGCTAGAAAAGACAAGAACTGCCAGGATCATGAAGCACAATAAATCATGAAAATAATCTAAAAGAAATCCACATTTAAATAATCATAATTAAGCACAACAGTAAACACAAAGAGAAGATCTTAAATCTAGCCAAAGAAAATGACAGATCACCCACAGAGTATGACAGTTAGACTTTAAAACTGTTCCTCAACAGCAACAGTGGAAGCCCAAAGGTGCTGGGATAGTATTTTTTCAAATGGCATTGAGAAAATATTTGTCAACACAGATGAGAATACTTTGTAAAGTCTTATTTCAAGAGCATGGTGAAATAAAAATATTTATAGAATTATTCCTCTTCCTAAAACAAATCTCAGAGAATTAACCACCAAAAATCCCTCCTAAAGGAACACCCAAAATATGTAATTTAGGAAGAATAAAATTGATATCAGAAAAAAGTATCTAAGCTGAATAAAGGAATGGGGAGCAAAGCAATGATAAACATGAGGTGAATTTAAACACTGACTGGGAAGCAGTGTTCAATTTATAGGAGTCACAAAAACAAACTAAGAGAACTAAAACTAAATAGCATCAGTACATCTGTTTGGGGGGGTGATGGAAGTTAAAGTGTTCTAAGATTCTAAGTTTGAGAGATGGAGAAAGATACAGATTAAATTTAGGCTTTGATAACTTCACATTACAATTTCTAGCTGGTCACTAAAATAATAGAAATAAAGAGTACAACTTTCAAATAGCAGAGGAAAAAAATAATTAACTCAGAAAAAGTTAAGAGAAAAGGAGAAACAGAGGGGGTGGAAAAAGTAGGAAACCTAGAATAAAATGCTAGAAAGAAATTCACACATATCAGTAATTAAATAAATGTAAGTGGCCTACATCTCATAGTTAAAATAAGTGCATAAATAATAAATAAATAAATAAATAAATAAATAAATAAGAATAGCTAATAAAATTTTCCAAAAAAATATTTCATAAGCTTGCCTTATCTGTTATTAAAACCCAGTATGAAGATACAATTAAAACAAATGGTTTGGGTGGAATATATGCAAAATAGAGAAAACAAAAAAGCCCCAAAACATACAAAACTACAGACACTGCCCCAATTACCAGACATTTAGCCACATAAAGCAGTTTCAGATTAGTAGAAAAATGATAAAACACAAAGAAAAACAAAACTCTGTAATTTGGAACTCAGGAGAACTGAAAAAGGGAAAATGTAAATCTGACAATAGTTACCAATAGGAGAAATGGTAACACTGTTATTTTACATATAGGTCTTTCTTGCCTCAGTATGTTAAATCTATATACCACATTCCCTTCTATTGCTTTCTAACAGTGACTAGAAAGAAACTGAGTGATAGAAAGAGTACATGTAATACAGAAACTTTAGCTTCCACCCACAACAGGATAAATGCTTTGAGACTTGCCCTCCAACCATAAATAACAACAACAACAAAATATATATATACACACATACCGGCTGTTTTTATATATCAGAAAATAAGTAGTGCTGAAATGTAATCACTGAGAGAATATAAACACACAAGGTGAGTTCTACAATCACCTCAGCTTCCAGTCTGAGAGAATTCCCGCATGGACACATGGGGAGAGGAATCCAAACACAGACCAGAGGTCTCAAGTCAGTTAAAGTATCATATTTAGCAGTTTGGGAAGCTGAGGAATCTTTAAATTACAGGGCTGAGTAACAAAATGGACGGAACTGGGCTAGAAAGAGAGTCATGAATCTGCATGAGAATACCTTGACTCTGTCTGATAGAAATCTGAACATATGACAGGTAAAACTTCATGAAGCTCAGAGGTGGGGGAGGATTTGGGAAACCAGCCAAGGAAAGAACAATTACTAGATAGCTATATGCTGAAAAATTCCCAGAGCATAAACAAGGCCCAGTTTGAGTTCCCCCAGGCAGAATGAAGACATATCAAGTACAAAGGGCATTCAAAAGACACTCCAGAAGGGTCATGCCTTAGTAGGGTCACTAACGTAAAGACTACACAAGACCTACCCTAATACATCTTACACACAAACCTGGAAAAGATCAAGCTAACCTTCAAGTAGCGTAACTGTCTGCTATACCAAAGTCAAGCACTCATAAGTATAAGCAGAAAATTGCAACCAATAAAAAGAAGAGAAAAGAAACAGACCTTGAAATGATGTAGATGTTGCAATTAGCAGATAAGAATTATGAAACAGATTATAAATATCACTAATATACTCTATGGTGTAAATGAATAGAAAGATAAAGAAAAAAATGGAACTTCCAAAGATAAAAATATAATAGCTGAAAAGGTCCTGAAACCTAGTCCAGCTTCTCCAGAACATCAGATAGTTTCATCTCCCTACCCCATATTAGTGATAGACCTTTCCAACATGAAAAATTATGATTGCCATAGCCCAAACACCCCTAGAGGGAGGTATGGAAAGATCAAAGGTGATAGTAGAGTTATACACAGAAGATAGGATTTAACAAATGAATATGAATCCTGAATCATTAGATTGATATCTCTTTTAGTCTCTAGTATTTTAGAGTAGCTAGAAGTAAAAATCTAAAATTGTGAAATTGTAACCCATGTCAAACTCTGCAATATGTTCTACAACTAATTATGGTGCTGTGCTTTGAGATTTGTAACTTTTTTGTATATATGTTATTTTTCCCAAAAAACAGGAAAGAAAAAAGTCAACTGTGATGATAAAAATGTTTAAGCCCTCTAGCCTCCTATATTCTAGAGCAGCTAGAATGAAAAGTATGAGAGGATCACATTGTAGCCCATGACAAACTTTGGGATCTGTTCTGTAACCACTTGTTGAAGAGTGCTTTTAAAACTATTGTTTTTCTATTTCTTTGCTTGGTAAATATGTTATACAATACAATAAAAAAAGTTAAAATAAATAAAACATATATAATAGCTGAAACAAAAATTTAAGCTGTATTTTAAGAGTAGATTAGAATCTACAGGAAAAAAATCAATAAACTTGAATAAACAGCAAGTAAAACTACCCAAAATATACAAAGAAAAGTGGTGGGGAGGTGGGGAAAATAGAGTCTCAGTGATTATAGGTGAGTATAAAACAATCTAATATGTGATTGTAATTCAAGAATAAGGTAAAAGTGACAGAAAAAGTATTTGAAAAACAGACACATATTTCCCCAACTTTGCTGAAAATCCTAAATCCATAGTGCCAATAAGCTTGAAAACCTCTAAGCAGGATAAAATCACAAAAACCCACATCAAATGAACATAATAATTAAATTGCTGAAAAGTGATAAAAGAGGAAAAATCTTTAAAGCAGCCAGAAAATGAAAGAAACATCATATACAGAGGAATTTTGATGAGAATGACTACAGACCTCTAGTCAGAAACTACATGAGCCAGAAGATCATGGAATAGCATCATTAAAGTACTGAAAGAAAAATACCTTCAACTTAGAATTTCATAGTCAAAGAAAATAGTTTCATAAATGGAGACAAAATAAAAATGCTTTAAGACAAATCGAAGCTGAGAGAACTTGTCACCAGCAGATCCACACTACAATAAAATTTGAAGGAATTTTTTCACGTATAAGTAAAATAATAGCACAATGAAATTTAGACTTCCAAAATGGAGTGACAAAATTAGTAATTATGTGTGCAAATAGCAGTCAATTTTTGTCATATTTATTTTCTTTAAAACTTAACCATTTAAAGCAAAAAATAATGTAGCATGGGAGCTGTAACATATATAGAAGTAAAATGTATGACAATAGCACAAAGAGTGGTAGAGGAAATAATGTATACTGTCATAAAGTTCCTACGTTGTATAACAAATGATATAATATTTGAAGGGGGACTGTGATTAAAGATGCATATTGTAAACCCTTGAGCAACCAGTAAAATAATAAAACAAAGAGGTGTAGCTATTAAGCAAAGAGTACAGATAAAATGCAATGCTAAAAAGAAACTTAAAAGAAAGCAGGAAATGTTAAAAATAACAATTTCTTATATGTGGAATTTATAGAAAACAAACAGCAAGATGGAAGATATTAATGCAACCATACTGATAATCCCATGAAATGTAAATGAACTAAATGCATTTATTAAAATACAGAGAATGACTGACTAGATTTAAAGATGAGACCCAACTATATGCTCTCCAAATACAAATAAACATTACTAGTAAAAGGATAGGAGAAGATGTAATATGCAAACAATAATCATAAGAAAGTTGGGGTAACTACTTTGGTGATAGACAAAATATACTTCAGGAAAAGAAGTATTACCAAGGCAATTCATCAAGGAGAAATATTATAACAGTCTTAAATTATGTATGTCAATGAATAGCAAAAGTTCAAAATACATGAAACAAAACTGACAGAAATGAAAGGACAAATAGAAACATGTACAATCATAGTTGGGGGTTTCAACATTCTTCTCAGTACTAATAGAACATTCATGCAGAAAATCAATAAGGTTATAGATGACCTTCACAACACTATCAATTGACCTGCCTGAAATTTATAGACTAGCTCCATTTATCAACAGATTACATATTATTTTCCAATGCATGTGAAATGTTCACAAGGTCATACAAATACATCTCTGTGAATTTAAAATGATTACAATAATTCAGAATGTGTTCACTGACCCCAAAAAATTAAATTAGAAATAGTAACAAGAAATTTCTTAAATATTTGGCAATTAAATAACACAAAAAATTTTAAATAATTGATAAATGAAAGAAAAAATCAGAGGGTAATCAGAAAACATTTTAATGGAATGAAAATGAAAATAATACATATCAAAATTAGCAGAGGACTTGTAGCTTAAAATTATTAAAATGTTTTATATGAGCATTTGATCTAAGCTCACCACATAAAAAGCTAAACATGAAGAAAAGAAAAAAGAAGAGTGGATTCAGGACAAAGTAGACAAATGGAAAAAATAAAGCTAAAACCAAAAATCAATGCAACTGAAAATGGACAAACAAAAGAGTAAATCATTGAAACCAAACCTAGATCTTTGAAAAAGAATCAATAAAATGCATATACCTCTAAAATTAGAATGACAAATTACTAATGTATCAGGAATTAATGAGTAAACAATATTCCAGATCTGAGGATAATATGCAAATATTATAATCTACTTTATATCAATAATTTCAAAAACTCAGATGAAACAGCAAATTCCTTGAAGACAAATAACCAAAAGAGTTCCAAGAAGAAGTAGAAAGTCTGACTAGTCATAGCTAGTAAAGAAATTGAATTCATAATAAAATACCTTCCTACAGAGAGAATTTCAGGGAAAGATGACCTTACTGTTTGCTTCCGTCAAACACTTAAAGAAATAATCTCCTTCAGAAACAGAGAACACACATTTTATAAAGCTAGTATTGTTCTGATGAGAAAACCAAAGACATATCAAAAAAGAAAATGACATATGGCTCACAAATATAAATGAAAAAAATGTAAAATTAGCAAATAGAATCCAGCTATACATTATATACAAATATATTATTTATATTTATTTTGTAAAGGATAAAATATCATAACCAAGTAGTTTACCCTAGATGTATACGTGGTTTAACATTTGAAAATCAATGTAATTCTCCATAATTATAAAATAAAAGAGAAAAATAAACTGTAATCTCTGTAGGTACATAAAAGCATTTGACAGTATTCAACACCCACACATGATAAAACTCTCATCAGACTAGGAATAGAAGGAACTTCCCTCAACTTGACAAACAGAATCTATCTAAATCTGTGTTTTCCTATATGAATATTTGTATTTTAAACCTACAGGTTACAAAAGAATAAGGCAAGTGTGTTCACTCTCTCCACTTCTATTCAACATTATACTGGAAGATCTACCTTGTGTAATAAGTTAAGTAAAAGAAATAAAAGGCATCAAGATGGGAAAAGAATAAAATTTTCTTTGTTTGTACCCAAAATTATTATGTGCATAGAAAAGCCACTATAAATAGTAAGTGCTTTAGCATGGTTGCAGAATTTAAGAATATTTATAGTATGCCAAAATCAATTATGTGTCTACACATAAGCAAAACAAGTTGGAAACTAAATGTGTAAAAATCAATACCATACCTTTACAATAGCATTCTGAACATGAAATAAGGATCACTTTTATGAAATGCATGACAGGTCTTAATAAAGAAAACTACAAAACAGTGCTGAGAGAAATCAAAGATAGATGCAACAAGATGGAAGAATTTCAAAAGCATTAGTCTGGGTGAATGAAACCTTACAGAGAAGAAGTATGCTTTACTTGCTTCAATTTATAGAGAATCTAGAAAACACAAAGCCAGCCTAACAGTGACAGAGAAGGTCAGTGGTTTCCAGGAGCTGGGGATAGGAGAAGTCTGACCACAGAGAGGCCAAAAGATTTTTCTCAGATGACGGAAATAGTCAACATCTTGATTGTAGTGTTGCGTGCATTACTATACACATAAAATGTGCACATTTTAATGAATAAGAAAATAGAGTACTATGTATAGGACTGTATTGAGAGGGCATCCTTTTAAAATGTCAAATTAAAATGTGAAAGTGTGAAGTTAATCAAGACCCTCAATGCATAACTCCTGTGGTGAGGAGAGATTTTGCGTGCCAATGGTTCACACTTAGGAGTAGCTCAAAGGTTCCCATCTTTCTGATCCATAGAAGGTATCAGAGTAAGTAGTTTTGTGACTCACATGATATTCAAGTTCAATGAAAATTTTTAGAAAGAAATGATTGCATGAATCTGGGAAATCCTTATACAAACAAAAATTCAATATATGATTAGATTTTCCAGCTAGTAGAGAAATAATAGATTATCTCATCACTGGTCTGTAAACAGTGACTGACCATTTAGGGATAGATCCCAACCTTACGCTGGGAAATACATGCAGAGGAATGACAGATCTAAGTGCAATAAAAGTCATGGAGGGGAATATACACTAGGGAAGCCTTTTCTAGCCTGTCACTGAAAGCTCAAAGGGAAAAAGATTAAGAAGATAAAAACTTCTGAACACCAAAAATTACCTTCGACAGACATGACGACTAAGTGTAATGTGGTATCCTGGATTGGATCCTGGAGCAGAAAGAGGACATTACTGATGAAACTGGTGAAGACTGAATAAAGCTTGCAATTTAGTGAATAGAAATGTACCATTATTGATTGCTTAGTCTAGAGCACAGGTGTGCAATCTGGGGTGATTTTGCTTCCCAGGGGACATTTGGTAATGTCTGGTTGTCCCAACAAACATCCTACAGTGCACAGGACAGCCCTTCACACGCACAAATTACTCCACCCCAAATGGCAATAGCACTGAGGTTGAGAAACCCTGATTTAGAGAAATGTGTGCCATGGTTGTATAAGATGCTGAAGTTCAGGGAAGCCAGGAGAAGGGTATGTGGGAACTGTCTGTATTATGTTTGTAGCTCTTCTGTAAATCTAAACTTAAAAATAAATGAATATTATAAAAATTACTGTAAACAGCATTAAAGAATAAATTGTCAAAAGATAGTTTTAACATAGATACAAATGCAAGAGACTAAAAAGATGATGCCTAAAAAATGAAATGAGCAAAGAAAATAAAGAAACAATTTACAAAAAAGTAAATAAAGATGTATAAAAACAATAGAAAAACTTCAACCTGTATAAAGATGCAAATTCTTATGTCATAAAAAGCATTTTCACTTATCTAAATGGAATGGAAGTTTAGTAATGACTATATCTGATGCTGATACCTATTCTGGGAACGTGGAATTTCTGTATTGTGCAGCTTAGGGTGTGCTGCCTGATTTTCTGCAGCCCCTTTGGCTGTCATTTTGGATCTGAAATGGATTGCCTGTTCTGACGTACGGGTACAATATATTTATAAGGGTATGGGCCAGGACGCCATGTGAACTTAAAGCCATCTGTTGCTCCCCTCCAGAAGTCAGCTGACCAAAATACCGAAATCCGGTTCATCACCACGCAGAGAGGGCCAGGCTCAGAGTTCCCACAGCAGTGCTCTGTGCTTGTCACCAATTTGCACCACCCTTTTCCTCCTTCCACTGTGAGTGGAGGCTCTTCCATTTAGTATCCTGCCTGGGGCACGGGCAGATTTTAAGTATGACGATGTCAATTTTCCTTTTATTTCATCCAATTTGTGTATTTATATATGGGTAAGATAAGAAAAAGCTAGGATAAAAATAGCCAGAGGGAAAAGCTGGAACTGCTCATAAGTACTTCTGGGAGCCGGGAGGGTGCAGACCTCTCCCTGCAGGTCCATGTAAGAGCATCATACGGTATGAAGAATGGTCTACATGCTTAAGGTGGGTGAACAGCCCACACCAAAGCCTAACTAAAGTGCACACAGTTCTACACGAGACCAAAATGACGCTGACCTTGTATGCCAACGTTTCAACTAATGGCAAAAAAAATGGTTAAAAAACCCAGAACTCATGTTTTTCTTCATCTTCAACTTCTGATTCTACAGATCAGCACCACCACATAGGAGGCCAGTTTACACACTCATCACCAGGCCCCTGACTTTCAGTGTTTCTATGGGACACTTACCACAGTAATAGACATTAGAGGGAATCGATTCTAGGCTTAGGTGTGGCCTTTGAACTCCTCACAGGGACCTCTGCCTTGAAAAGTTGAACCCAGACCTGAAAAGAGCTGAGACCCAAGATGCACAGCAGAAGGGACAGTGTCCCCTGGAACAGGGCTGTCAAACAGGGAGGCACTGATTCGGATGCACTGATTCCCACCCAGGGTCCCCCAGGGGCATCCTGAAAAAGCATCTCAGTTGGCTGTGACACCTTTACCTGACTAAGAGCACCTTGTCTGCACTCTCTGATAACACCCTCTGAATTTCATGAGATCACTGGAATGCTCCGAGATAGTACTCAGAGATGCCACGAATGTGGGTTGAGGTACTGTGTCTGCAGTGATGCTCTCACACGGCCATGACCCAGCACTGCTGGGGAGTAAGCTCTGGAGAGCAACAGGAAAGGCAGTTCTGCTTTTAGCAACAAACTACATTGACAGCATATCTGAAGATCATCTTACTGCCCTACCGTCTTCACTCATCTCTTGTTCTCCAAAATTAGTAAAAAAAAACAACTGAAAAGAAAACCATTATTTCATGGAAGATTTGAGTTATCTAAGATTATTGGGAAAAAGAGCCCATCAAGTCAAAGGAATTGCACACACTGCCTATTTCTCAAGATATTTCTATTTCCAGGGGTCAGCTAGAATGCCTTCCCTTATAGAATTCATCAGGCTTTTATGACTTTCTTTACCCAAGATCATGTCTAAGTTGACTTCCTGCTGGCAGCTCAGATGATAACTGAAGATGAAGGATAATTGTGTAATGCACCGAGTCCCCACTTCACACCAGCGCTCGGTGCTCTTTGGTAAATTACCCAGTAAAAGGCCCACAGCAAATGACTGGCAGAGGTTGAAATTAAACTCAGATTTGTCTCATCCCCAAGACCGTGGTACTTCTGCTAGGTCCAACTGATTGTCAGTGTTTCTTCTTCATGTATAGATGGTTGCTCCGCAGCTTCCTAATTTTAAAGATCAGACATGATCTGCTCAGCCTTGAATCTATTTCCTTTAGTCTATCCCAGCAAACCTGAGCAAGTGACCCATCAACAAACCCATCAATTGACAATCTCCTAAACAATGTGGGACCCCAACCCATCCATACAACTGAAGGGACTACTCGGAAAGTTAAAACAGACCTTTCCTCCAATGAGCTAATTGTAGTAGCTGAAATAGATATTGTGGAATGATCTAAATATCATTTAGGCTTATTGAGGAATTGACACAATCTCATCAAGACATATCAAGAGTTAAACAAACACCACAATAAGACACCATCTCACACCTTATAGGATGGTATTATTTAAAAAATGGAAAATAAGTATTGGCAAGGGTATAGAGAAAAAGAAATCCTTATTCTTTGTTGGTGGGAATGTAAAATGGTGCAGCTGTAGGGCAAAATTGTTTGATGGGTCTTCAAAAGGTTACACATGTAATTACCACATAACTTGGCAATTCCATTCTTAGGCATACACCCAAAAGAACTGAAAAGCAAAGATGCAGATACTTGTTCACCAATTTTCACAGTGACATTACTCACAATGGCCAAAATGTGGAAACAACCCAAATGCCAACTGACGACCAGAGAAACAAAATGTGGTATATTCACACAATGAAAGATCATCCAGCCAAAAAAAGTAATGAAATTCTGATACATGCTGCAATCTGGATGAACCATGAAAACATTAAACGGAGTGAAATAATTTAGAAAAAAAGAGCAAAAACCTTATAATTTTCACTTACATGGATTATCTAGAATAGGCAAATCTATGGCAACAGACGGTATCAGATTAGAGGCCAGGAGGGACTAGGGTTGTAGAATGGGGAGTGATTGCTCAATGTTAGTACAGAATTTCTGGTTGCATGATGAAAAAATTTTGGAAGAAGGTAGGAGTGATGGTCACATAACATGGTGAATGTAATTAATGTCAATAAATTATGCACTGAAAAGTGGCTAAGATATTGTCATATATATTTACCACAATAACCTTTTTTAAAAAAAATAGGAAAAAAGAGTTAAATAAAAACAAAAATCTCTGAAATACTTTTACAACATCATTCATATGTTATTCTCTTTTTTAACATTAAATGTAGCCACCTGGAGGGCAGTAAAGGTGTTCTTGCCAATGCCAGATTATGCTTACTGAGTCCCTGGGGACAAACAGTAGTTAGAGACATTTTCCCCTCCATTTAAAACCAAGCAGGAGTCCATAGTTTAGGCAACCTACCTCTTGGCTGTGACTTCTACATGCCTCTTCACCCTTTCCTGGCCAGAGAGGCTTTAGGCATAGCCACAGGGAGAGGGGCTTGAGGAAAGGAAATACATGAAGCCAGGGCAGGTGCTAGATGACCCTTACACACTCATGGGCTTTGTTGGGTCATCAGAGTAACCTGCTCCACCCCACACGAGTACTGGGCAACTGCTCTGTGCTCGGTGGCCCCTGCTGGGCTTGGGGAGTTAGACCCAGGAATCACAGTGGGCTTTAAGCCTATTTGGGCCCAGTGTAACCCAGGGGTCCCCACGGGGGTGACCCTGCTCCCCAGGGGACATTTGGCAATGCCTGGAGACACTTGTTGTCACAGCCAGAGTTGGGAATATTGGGCACCATGTAGGAAGAGGCCAGGGGTGGTGCTAAAGATCCCACAGTGCACAGAACAGCCCCCACCACAGAGAACTAACTGGCTCCAAAATGTCACAGTGCTGAGGCTTGGAGGGGAAGGCAACTGGGGATGGGGGCCACGGAGTCAGCCATGGCAGCAGTCACGGTGAGAAACAGGAATGTGAAAAGCCATGTTCTCTTCACTGGTGACCACAGAAATGCCAGCTAGAACCAAAGCAAGGTGGTATCTTTCCTCAGGACCCTCCATCCCCCAAGAAAGGAGCCATCAGTCTAGGTGTCTTCAGGGGCATAATTTGGCATTGTGTCTCAAGAACCAAAAAAAAGTCGGTGCTCTTTCATGTAGACATTCTATTTATTGGACTTTTTTTCAAAGTGAAATAATCCAGCACACAGGAAAACTGTATACGCCAAATGTTCTCATTAGTGTTATTCCAGAAAGTGAGAATATGGAACAACCCACGGGACCAGCCATGAAGGAAGGGTTAAGTAGCCTCTGTTATATATGAAAAAAGCACTAATTCATAGTCAGTCAAAGTTATATTTGTAAAGTACTGTTAATATAGGAAGAATGCTTTTGATGCAGGGCAAAGTGGCAGAGACCAAGAGGGAAATTACGTATGTAGCAGGATCTCAACTTTTATAAAGAAAAAAAAACATATATATATATATGCCTAAAAATATAGACGGAAACATGACAAAATATTAATAATCACATCAATTACTTTTCACTGTTCTGCTTTTTGTTATTCTTGGTCATCTATACTATATTTTACAGTAAAGAACATAAATTTATTTGGACAAAGAAACTTTGTGAAGAAAGTTATAGAATAAAGGTTGGAAAAGGGGGTGGCCACAAGCACGGAAAAGCAAAGATGAACACGGGAGAGATCTGGGGGTGAATTTGTCTTTGCCAAAGCCAAAATGAAAAGAGAAGAAGAATTTCAAAGATGCCTCTGATTTCTGAGCCCAGGGGCTGAGAGGTGAGGGACCATGCCAGGAGCAGGAGAAAGTCTGAGTAGAAGGGACAGCATCTGCCGGGAAGTCCCGGGGTAGGCGTGGGGGGTGGCGTGGGACACAGCCGGACCCCGGGGCATGAAGTCTGGAGCCCCCACTGTGTTGCTCTGGAAAAAGTACTTCTCTTTGTAGTTCAGTTTCCTCACCTGAAAAACGATGATAAATAATATACCTACTCTATGGACTTTTCGGGAGGTGTAAATGAAGGAAAGCCCATAAAACACATCCATAAACCAATGAATGGATAAATAAAAAAGAATGAATGGTACATGCTACAATATGGATGAATGTTGAAGACATCATGCTAAATGAAAGAAGCCAGACACAAAAGGAAAAATATTACATGATTCCATTTATATGAAATATTCAGAATAAGTAAACCCATAAAGACAGAAAGCAGATGAATGGTTGCCAGAGGCCTGGGGGAGGTGGGAATGGGGAGGGTTGGCAATGGCCTTTCCTTCCAAGATGATGAAAATGTTCTGGAAATAGATAGCAGTGACAGTTACATATTAATGCACTAAATGTCACCAATGGTAAACTATGCTATGTGTATTTTACCATCACCACCGCCACAATAATACTAAAACTTATAAAGTACCCAGAACAGCACCTGGTTCATAGTACAAGATCAATAAAGAAAAGCAGCATCTGGAGGAGCTGTGGGTGAAAAGCTGCCAGTCCAGCTCTAAATAATAGCCCTCCCAGGCCCTTTCTGTTTCCTAGCCTTCTCTTACCCTGGATATCCACACACTTCTGTGGCATTAAACACCAGCTGTGTGAAGATTCCCCAAACCACACGTCTAACCCAGAACTTTCTTTTGGGCTCATGGGCACCTCAGCATCCCACTGACCCTTCAAACTTAACCTGCCCTGACAGCACTTGGAGTCTACTCTGCAGTCTGTTCCTTTTTGGGTCCTCCCAACCTGGACGAAAACCTTCCCCCAGAAAAGGTTTTCAAACCCAAAACCCAGATGTCACCCTTGGCCTTCCCTCTCTATCTCCTTCGAGACGTCAGCAATACTCAAGGCTGGTTTATTGCCCCGTTGAACTCTCTCATGCATCAGACCCATTCTCCACACCTCCTCGGTGGCTCCCGAGACCAAGCCGCATCATTGCTTCCTCCTCAGGCAATTGCCAGAGCCTCGGCCCCCTTGACCTCTTACCAAGGAGGAAAGGTGATCTTCTTAACATATAAATCATAACCTGGTTTCTCACTGCACTTGTGATAAATTCTGAAATCATTCTGACCTGCACACCCCTGCACCCCATTTCTCTCTTACCTTTCCATCCCCATCCCATCACTTGCTATGTTCCACTCACCCTGGCCCTTTGAGTTCCTCTACAGCAAGCGCTTCCCCCCTCACCCAGGCTGGCCCTTCTACTCAGACCACAAGGATCGACTCTCAAGTCCCTCCCTCTGAGAGATCTTCTTTGTCCCTCTCCTCTGTTTGTTGGTCTTCCTCTATTCCTCATTTCCCCTCATGGCATTTACCACATCTATGCTGCCATACATTTGTAGAGGACCTGTGGGAAGTCTTCTCTTCCACCACACTGTAGCCTGCATTGGTGGGGCACCAGGTGTGTCTCAGCCTCATGGAGCCAGAGTTTAGCCAGTGCCTGGGACTACACTGACTTACTAAATGTCAGACAGGTGGGAAGGTCAGGTAGGTATGACTTCAGTCTGGTGCCAGTAGCAGGTGCCAGGGCTAGACAAGGGGCCTATGCCAGTTAGTGATGATGGAGGATAGCACAGAAGTGAACAGAGGCAGGACAGCTGGAAACCAAGGTTGGATCTTGGTGCATTTAGAGACTTGGAAGGAGAGGGTCAGAAAGTCAAAGCAGTATTCATGGGTCAGACATGGTGGAGGTGAAGCCACAGCCAACAGCGTTCTGCAAGTCAAAGCTAAGAGACCTTTTCCCTCTCACTCTGAACATCAATCCCTAAAAGAGTCCAACTGAAAAATGGGATTGCCCAGACAGCTGTTGTGATGGAAAACAGGAGATAATCTGACCTTACACCTTATAGAAAAATTAACTCAAATTGGATCAAAGATCTAAATATAATAGCCAGTAACATAAAACACCTAGAAGAAAATATAAGGAAACATCTTTAAGACCTAGTAATAGGAGGTAGCTTCTTAAACTATATACCCAGAGCATAAGCAACAAAGCAACAAAAGAAAAAATAGATAAATGGGAACTCCTCAAAATCAAATGCTTCAGTGCCTCAAAAGACTTTGTCAAGAAGGTGAAGAGGCAGCCAGCTCAATGGGAGAAAATACTTGGAAACTGTGTATCAGATAAAGGTTTGATATCCTGTATACATAAAGAAATTATATCAGGGGTATTCAACAACAGAAGAACAAGCAACCCAATTATAAAATGGGTTATATATATGAATGGACATGCTTTTGAAGAGGAAAATTTCCCTTATAAGGGAAATGCAGACCAAGACTACAAAGAGACACCACCTCACACCTGTAAGAACGGCTGCTATTAAACAAACAGTAAACTACAAATGTTGAGGAGAATGTGGAGATGTTGGACACCATGCACTGCTGGTGAGAATGCATCATGATTCAGCTGCTGTGTAAAATAGTTTGGTGATTCCTTAGGAAACTAAATATTGAGTTGCCCTATGACCCGGCAATACCACTACTTGGTATATACCCAGAAGAGCTGAAAGCAGTGACACAAACAGACATTTCACACCGATGTTCACAGAAGCATTTTCACAATTGCCAAAAGTTGGAAACAATCCAAGTTCCCATCAACAGATGAGTGGATAAACAAAATATGGTATATACATATGATGGGATATTATACGGCAGTAAGATAAAATGAGGTCCTGAAGCATATGACAACATGGATAAACCTTGAGGACATAATGCTGAGTAAAATAAGCCAGACACAAAATGGCATGTACTGTATTACTTTGCTATTATGATCTTGGTAAAGGTACAATCTGAGGCTTATAATATAGTATATAGGGACCAAGAGATACATAGACAGTAAATAGTTAGCTAATGAGTTTGAACTTAATAGTAAGGGAATAGACAGAAGCGAAGGCAGTTCATCAGTGGGTCCATATGTAATAGTGCCATATTGAAGGTGAACATGATTGAAAGGGGTTAGATAGAGTCATGTATCCCATTGGTTAACATTGCAAATACAAATAAGTCCTTTCATGAACTACTTCAAAGGTATGAATCTTTACCAAGAATAAATAATAGAGGGTTATAAGAGGAAAACTACTATTACATGCTATGGTCTATATTTAATAGGAAGACATCAACAGTACCACAGCAATACCAGGGGAAAATAATTGGACAGAAAGGCCAAGAGTTAAATGGAAGTTTGGATTTCCTATTTGATGAACTTATGTTAATTGGCAATTTCCCTCTTTGGAGCATTGAAAATTGTGTAAAATTGAGAGTGTTGATGATCACACAACTAAGTGAAGATGATGTGAAACATGGATTGTTTACTGTGGACATTATACATGATGTCCAATGGAGGCAGGTGGCTGAAGGATACATTGGCTGAGAAGTAGACTGATGACCTGTGGTGTATACATATGATATAATATTGTGTGGCTACAGAAAGGAACGAAGTCATGAGGCATCCAATAAAGTAAATGAAACTTGGTATTAAGTGGTGCAAAATAAGCTGTAAACAAAAGAACAAATATTTTATGGTCTCTTTTAAATACTTAGAAGAAAATTGGAGTCTAGATTGTAAACTCTCTAAGCAGTCACATTTAGTCTGGAGCTGCCAATGTTATTTCTAGATTCTGCGATGCTGTGCTATGTTTGTATAACCTGGTGTGGTAGTTAGGTTCAGGTGTCAACTTGGCCAGATGATGATGCCCATTATTCTGTTGCTTTAGATTTCAATCATCAGCATGTGAAATTCTTCTATGGATGATTATATCTGCAGTCAGCTAAGGGAAGTGCCTTCCCCAATGAGTGACATTTAATTTAGTTAGCTGGAGGCATAAAAGGGAGAGGTCACAGCAGCTCAGCAATACCTCATCTCAACCCTTGCAGCTCAGTTCAGATGTCTGGAAATACAGAAAGGACTCACCCTGGGGGAAGCCTGAAGAGGAGGCCAGTACCCATTGCTATGTACCTGCCCATGTGACAGAGAAACTCAGATGAAAGCTAGCTGCTTTTCTTCTGAAGAATTGCAAATACGTAACTAAATAAATCCCCTTTATAAAAGTCAGTCCATTTCTAGTTTATTGTATTCTGGCAACATTAGCAAACTAAAATACCTGGTATCCCCCTGGAACCTTGGCTTCCTGTGTGACACCTAAGATTCAGAACTGGATTTCTGCAGCTAAGAAAGTCAGCATTGCTATATACAACAACTGTTAAAGAAACTGGAAAAAAAGATTAGGCTTCAATTCGAGACAAGAAGGAAACCCATCAGGTTGAGACTGGGGTAAATCAGCACATAGGGGGAAGGATGACATTGTTAGTATTTTAGAACTTCATGTACTATATGAGGCCAAAAGAAGAGAGGTTTATGCTGTTCAAAACCTAAATTTTCTGTACAACATAATCTAACTCAACCAGTCTGGGTAGCTCATTTAAACAACCTAAACACATGGAGTCCAGAAAGGGAATGAGGGCTTGTAATTCTGTATAGCATAATATAATACATGGGTATATCCCAGAGTATATAGAGCAGATAATTAAAATGTATTGACAAAGTATTTTGAGGGAGAAGGAAAAATATGGCATTATTAAGTTTTACCACAGGGGGAAGTTCTGGTTGTCTTAAACAATAGGGACTCCCAAGTAAATATGCAAAGCCCTTGACCTTGAGGCTTGCTCTTGTGAAACTTATTTCTGTAGTGGAGAAGCTAAGTGTACCTAAGAATTACCTCCAGAAAACCTCTTTTGTTGCTCAGATGTGGCCTCTCTCTCTCTCTAAGCTCACCTCTGCAAGGAAGATCATTCTCCTGCTATGTGGGACATGACATCCAGGGGTGAAAGCCTCTCTGGCAACAAGGAACATGACTTCCAGGGATAAGCCTGGCCCTGGTACTGTGGGATCAACACCACCTGCCTGAACAAAGGAAAAAAAGAAATGCACAAAATAAGGTATCAGTGGCTAAAAGAGTTCAAATAGAATTAAGAAGTTATTCTAGAGGCTACTTTTAAATGCTAACATCAGCTAGATATTGCTAAATACCATGGTTTACCAAACCTGAACCAAAACTATTCCTGTCAACCCTAAAGAACAGCTAGGTATTTATCTGAGATTCTACAAAAATTTCAAACAGTGAGATTACTTTCCAGAATCCTACAATCTCCAGATGGGTTCCTAGGCCAGATAAGTCCTAAAATCCAGAGAAGCCAGCCTCTCCAAGAACATCAACTATTTCCATTCCTCTATCCCATATTATCAACACCACTTTCCCATATGAAAAAGTTAGAATGGGCATAGGCCAAAAATCCCTAAAGATTGGGTGAAAGATCAAAATAGAAGGAGGAATTCTAACAGAGAAGATAACATTTAACAAATGAGTATGACTGCTAGATCATTATATTGATATTTCTTTCAATCTCCAATGTCTTAGAGCAGCTAGAAGGAAAAACCTAAAATTATGGAACTGTAACCCATACCAAACTGGGTATCTGTTCTATAATTATTTGTTACAATGTACTTTGAAATGTATTGCTTTTTTGTATATATATTTCACAATAAAAAATGCTAAAAAAAAATCTAGTCCATTTCTCTCATTCCACAGGTGAATAAAGGGAATCCTTGTGGGAATGTGACCTGCCCAAAGTTATCTAGTGATCTCTCTCTTGAGTAGGGGGTGGTAAACTTTCTAAAAAGGACCAAATTTTAGGCTTTGTGAACCACAAGATCTGTGTTGCATTTACTTGACTCTGCCGTTATAGTGAGAAAACAGCCATAAACAATGCAAAAATGAATAAACATGGATGGTTTCCAATAAAACTTTATTTACAAAAACAGGTAGCAGACAGGATTTGGCCCCCAAGCTATTGTTCACCGGCCCCTGGTCAAGAACCGATGCTAGAGACCAACTTCCTGGTTGAGATGTCCACTTCCATTTGTCAGATGACTCTCACACTCCCTGACTTATCTTGCTATTAATAATAAAACAAAACACAGAAAAAAAACTCCTCCCTTCCAGTGTTTTTCTTATGGCTTCACAAATGGTAAGGGAACATCATCATATGCTTATTCACTTGGTCCTCAACAACCCAGCCCTCCATGAGCAGCAAGTATGTAGTTATGGAGTAAATGCTCACCAGTCATGGGCAGACAAAGCTTCCCATGAAGTCTGGAAGCACAGTTGGAAGCCTCAGGAAATACGGAGAGGGTGGGACCCACACAGGAGGCACTTCCAATCACTGCAGGCACCACCAACCCATCCAATCCATTGGTAAACCACTTCTCAGTGCCTTCACCACTGCCACACTCTCCCACTCCTAGATGACTGCCTAATATTTGTTGAATGAATGAACAAAGATCAAGGGTGGGAGTGTAGGTTTCACCATTATTACATTCATACAGGTGTTAAGTCTATACCCCATACCCCCACCCCAGGTCTAGGCTTGCAAGATCCTTGACCTATTTTAGAGACTATGAGGTCATTGAATAGAAGGAGTAAACTGAATGGCAGAATGGCCAGCTGGGTGGACACTGGGCTGGGTCACTTAGATCCCCTTAGGAATGAAGCACTTTTAGCCCAGCTGCTGGGAGTGCTGCAGACCAACAACCCTTGACAGGACACCCTACAGCTGTTGCCTGGGCTGAAGTGGGTGCTCATCCCAGGTCATGTCCCCTTCTTTGGGGGTATAAAGGCTAAGCCTCCCTTCACCCCAACTCAGAATGACTTTGAAGGGTCATCTCAAATTCAGAGCTCCCGTAGGGATGGGCTGAGGCCCGTATTAGGGCTGCCTCACAGAGCATCTTCTCCCTCTGCCAGTCCTGCCCCTTCTCTTTCCACCCACAGGCAAAACACTCCCTGATAAACGACCTGCCCATCCATCTCTGCCTCAGAGTCTGACTTCCAGGTCATCTAATTTGCAACACTGGCAAACAGGGTAATGTTTATCTTACAGGATGGAATTATTCTTAAGCTCTAGATTGGAAGTCTGCAAATTACAGCCTATCAGCCAAATCCAGCCCGCCACCTGTTCTATCAATAAAATTTTATTGGAACACAGCCATGCTCCTTTATTTATGCACTGTCTAGGCTGCTTTCACATTACAACAGCAGAGCTGAGTAGCTACTATAGAGATTGTATGACCTGCAGAGCCTATCATATTTCCTCTTTTATCCTTAATGGAAAAAGTTTGCCAACCTCAGCTCTAGATCATTAAGGAAAAATCACAGTCTCAAAATAAGCCTTCTTCAAACGGCTTCTGGTTCCTCTTAGAAGTAGCTCTCATGGAATTGAGAGAGCTGGGTCTTTATATAGAGTTCTCCCTTGCAAATGGCTGACATGTATACAGATAGTCTCTTCTTTTCCCTTGAGTGGTAGGTGCTTTTTTTGGTGAAATAAGCCTCACTCCCTACTAATGTGTCAGCACACACCCTAGAAATACTTGTAACCATTTGGCAGGGATTTCTTCCTCTCATCTCATTCAGGTCTTTGTCTATTGGTGATATTAAACTCCACAGGGGTCTTCTCTAACCAATACCACCAGAAGCCTGTGCCCTGGTGGGGGCCTCCAAGATATAAGATCCACCATAGAACATCATTGTCTGGGGCCCAGAGGTGTGGGCAAACAATGTGTTCATCAGTCCCTTCTCCAATAGCCTCTAACCGAACTGGAAGCATTCACTATTTCCATGTACCTGGATGGTTAAGGAATGGGAGAAGGCTTCAGATCCAACCCACAAAGGCAAAACAAATTTGGCAATAATGTATTGAAGTCAATATTGTTTTAGGCATGCCCCACCCAGTGAGGACAGTTATTCAGATCAATATCTTATAACCCACGGCACACAACAAGGAGCTGGATTTCAGGCTGGGAAGGATTTCTAAGCCAATAAATTTTAACTGCATCAAATGACATGCCTTATTAAATTTTATTAGAAATTAATTGTGTATCTCAGTGTCCTAATGGATTCTACCAGGGTAACTTAACCTCCAAATACTGGGATTATTCCTTACATCCATGGTGGCCTTCAAACCTCACCTGTGACAGTGACAATGGAGATGGCTCACCGCTGAGGACCACCACTATCCTAACTGCCCAGCTTGGGGCTGAAACTGGAGAAGTGACCAGGACCCAAATCCCTCAGGCTGTCCTTAGCTCTGGCACTTAATGGCCATGTGGACTTGGGCAAGTCATTTAACCTTCAAGCTTCATTTGTCTCTTTTGCAAAATAGGGATACTACTAGTCTTTCTACAGAATTGTTTGGATGAGTCAAAATAATGGATACAATGGATACAGCCCAAGGCCCAGAACCTAGGAAGTCCATACATGTTGTGGTTACTGATGTGATGGTGATGATGGTGACGATGGTGATGATGGTGATGCCGATGACAACAATGTGACAATGATGAAGTTCTTCCTTACAATAGATACAGATATCTGTACAGTGCACACCTAGCACAGTACTATTAAATGTTATGAAGATCAAACATATAGAGACTAAGGAGATAGACAAAGAAGATCCCAACACCTAAACCCTCAGCCTCTGCAGAGAGGACAGGTACCCACTGTGGTTGGGATGCTATGTCCTAGTGGACACAGCTTTAATGCATGGCAGGTTTGAACATTTGGATGCATTGCCTGGAGGCCCATTCAAGAATACAATTTATAGGACTTTCCATTTGCAAACATGTCTAAAATTGCCTCACCTCTGTGTGTAGACTCTCCCAGGATGGATGGCACGCGAGGCTGAAAGGCAGTAGCTGGCCTATGGAGGAGGCTGTTTATGAGATATTTGGGGATCCCTCAGATAAAAAGAATCAAGTTCAGTAATAATGAAGTCTGAAGACCACTAATTGCGTGTCAGCCACGGGAAGCTGTCAGGGATGCCTCAGACGAGATTCCACTTATAGACAGGAAAATACAAACAGTTCCTGGGAGTTTTAATGAGCATGGCCACAGTCTGAAGACACTGCATTAAGGCTGAACAGCTTTGTCAAGACTAGAGGTCAACAAGTTCAGCCTTGAAGTGTTTTGTAGAATGCGTGAGGACAGACTCTGGTAGTTGAGAGTCAGCAATGAATTTTGCTTATAAATGTCATGCAAGGATTCTACCCCATGAACGTGAAGTGCTTTCCTGTCATCCCAGAAGAAATGCATTCCATTGCAAATTACTTTCTAAGGGAGAGTGTGAGGAGCACAAGGATGTCTGTGTGATGGTGTGAGTGAGTGTGAGCATGGGAAAAAGAGTGGGCATGTGACTGTGCATCTGTGAACATCCCAGGCAGGAGGCCAGAACCCGGGAGGCCGAGGTTCTCTAGCTCGGGACTTGGGGACTGAGGGCCCAGCAGCTGTGGACTCTCGGTCCTCATGGAGTCCACCTCCAGCAAACAGAGCAGAGATACTTTTAAGCTTGAAAGGATCTTCAGGAACACCAAATATCACCACTTCTTTGGCTACTCAGATGAGGAAATAAGCTCACAGAGTTGGTGTAGCTTGTTTGGGTTCACTATGTAAGAAAATAGGGCAGGTCACAGTGGCTCAGCAGGTAGAGTTCTCACCTACCATGCTGGAGACCCGGGTTCGATTCCCGGTGACTGCCCATCCAAAAAAAGAAAAAGAAAGAAAGAAAATAGCAGATTAGTGGCTCCCTTGGGTCTCAGAATCTCTTCCCAAATGGTGGAATGAGGCCCCGTGACCCAGCAGCCCTGGCTCTCCACCCGTGCTGCCTGGGGTCTACTTTATTCTGAGGGCAGTCAGCTCCTGGGAAATCAAATTAACTTCCACTATTCACCTAAGAAAATCAGTTATGAGAGTAGTCCTTTCAAAAAATCATAATAAAAAATCTCTGTGCCAAGGCCAAAAAGAACTGGTGGGATTTCCTCCACTCTCACTCCTCCCCACTGAGATGAATGCTTGTGATCTGGCTGTTGGTACTTTTAAAGCTCCTTTGGCAACAACTACTATAAATTCAAATTATTCTTTCATGTCATGAGGCGTGGCCTGAGGACAAGGATGTCCTTCAATGTGAGGAGCAGACCATACTGCAGGTGGGACAGGTTGGCATCTTTGTCAATAAGGAAGTTGAAGAGCTTGGCTTGAGCACTGTCTTCAAATACTAGAGGGATGCTGACAGCTGCTTGCCTTTTCCCTCTTGCCAATAAGTCTATAAAACTCAGAGGCATTTCAACAGTTTAATCAACCTAAAAACCATGTCAAAGTTGCTTTAAAAATCTCTCAGAGCATTCAATATATATACTCTTGTTAAAATTAATTACATCATTTAAAATGTCTATGCACATTACAGTTTAAAAATGTTTTACAATCATTTTTATTAATTAATAGAGCTTTAATGGACAAAAGTTGTGCCATAAAATTATTATGCATATGCTGCATTTTCAGTTTTACTACTATTCTCTTTAAATATTTTTCCCAAGTGGAAACTCACTAATTCATAGACCAGTGTCTCTTACAGAAAGCAAAGCTGAAAATTGGAAGTTTACACAGAAAGGAAAGGAAATCTGGCCTCTGGCTCAGCCAGGTTTCCTTTCCCCTATCTCCCGAGAAAGGAAGCATGTTCCCAGGGCAGCTGACCAGGAGCTCGGCCTGGCCTGGCAGGGACAGAAACACAACAAATCCCAGCCGGGTTACCTCAGAAGACACAACCAGGGAGACGGAAAGCTGCAGCTGCTGTTGCCATTTAGCATAGAGAATACCTGACCTTTCTCATCCTGGTGGCAAGAGAAGCTTGACAATCATTTGTAAGATGCCCAATTATACACACACACACACACACACACACTCACATACATGCATATATGCATGCACACATATTCAATAAATCTATCACATAATGCTTATAACTGTATGTACATAATACACACACATATAGGTACATGTACCTATATATGTATGTATTTTATGTATAAATTTTACACACACAACTCCATTATGGAGCTTTTAGGTTTCTAAAGCTGATCTATAAATACCAACTATTTGACTAAAAAGTGAAAAGTGCAGAATTCTGGACATCTCCAAAATATGCAGATGTTTAGCACCCAAGAGACAAAGCATGGCCTGCATTTTACACTTCTCGTCGCATTCTGGAGTGATGCAGGCACAGTCTAAATTAACTTTACTTGAGTGCTCTACGTTCACGCTCCTTACATATAGACAGGATCTACTGATGAGAACCAAAATGCGGATCTCTCATAATCTGCAGAGGTACCTCTACAAGAAACTCTCTAAACCAGACACCAGTAGCAAACTATTAATTGTCAGCGTTGAGCAGAGCAGGTGGAAGCAACCAGATGAGGAACGCCTCTTGGGGGAAGGGACGTAGAAGAAACCCATTTAGTGTCCACCTGTTTCCCCCACTCCCTGAGAACCCAGGTCAGGGTCTTGTGACCCTCTCTAGTGGGTCAGTGGTCACTCACCTGCCCCATAACTCCAGCCAAGAACGTGAATGGACAGTTGGCTGGACTGGCCACTACTGCAGAAGCGGGTCAAGTGGCCTCTCCCTTCCCTTACAGTGACACGGTTGGGGCCCACCTCGGTGAATTCTCTATCTTCCAGGGGAGGTGAGCCCCTCCAGGGGCACCCAGCGTGCCCCAAATGCACGTGCTCCAGGGAAGGGCTTTGCTGCAAGAAACCTTCTTGCAAGCTCGGGGTCCAGCTCCGGGCTAGGAGAGGCCAGCTCCCCTCGGCGGGCCCCCGCCGCAGAACGCTGCCCTCGGTTAGCCATGCCGTCGGCTCCATCTGGTGTTAGTCTGTGTGAACTACAGTCCAGGTTGAGCGACAGGATGGACCTGTGCTGTGGGGGGCTGGCAGCTCCAGGCCGCTCAATGGGGCCGCAGGGGGACCTATGCAAGTGGCAGACTGAGTTGGGACACTGCTGAGACACGCGGAGATGGACGCAGGAGCTGAAGACCAGCGGGACATGTCCCGACGGCGAGCTGCCCGGAGCAAGTCTGTCCTCCTTGTCGTCCAGGTTGGTGATCCAATACTCATGGCCCTGACACAACTGTGCGTGGGCTTCCGGAACCTTCAGCCTCATCACAGAGCCATTTTTGGAGAATTCTGTGCAGACGAAAGCTCGGCAGTGCCCAACTGGCTCAACCCCGCTGGCCGCCACGGCGGTGTCCCCGAGCAGGGCGTACCCCGCTCCACATCTCGTGCATGGCAGGTACCCCAGGGTCTTCCACACCAGGGCGCTCGCTGGGGGATCCACCCGCCTGGCCATGATGGTTATGGAAGGGACCCCTCTGCAGGCACCACTGTCCCGGGCGTCCTCTCGGGCAGCGGTGCTGACGCCGGTCCTCGCCCACTTAAGCAGATCTGCGCCCCGGGGTCCGCAGGGAGCAGCGCAAATGCCCTGCGCATGTCCACGCCGCCACGGTCAGCCAGGGTCTGCTTCCCAGGGTGTGCCCCGGGCCAGGCCAAGGGCAACACGGGCCCCTTTTCCCTTGATTTCGTCTCATCGATCAGCTGTGAAATGACTATGGACGAGATCATTTTTGTATTGTGCGAAGCCAGAGTCTCCAGCAAATGGAAAAAGACCCCAATTATTCCAGCTGTCCATTGTAAAACAGGCAGTCAGTTGTCTTTCCCTGGTCATCGGGATGCCAGAGAACCGGGCTCCTGACACTTGGGCCCTCCTGCCCAAGGTTTATTCTTACTGCACCTGCCACCCTCTCTGAGCTTCCCGGAGGCTGGAAAAAGGACTGCTTGTGAAAAAGTGATGCACTTGGGAAAAAGCCTGCTTGATGAACAAGGTTTCTCTGCTGGGTATCTAATCTTAGTTTATTTAATAATGTGTGGATCATTGGGAAGCATCAGATTTCAGTGATTGCCTCCACCAGGTCCAGGAGCACATGCTTGCAAGGTCACAACCTGCCAGGGAGGTGGAGGCAGGATTCCAGGGGTAGTTGGAACTCAGGAGCACGCACCTATGGGGGCAAGGAGCCAGCATTTCTGCATGACAACCGGAGTCCCTGAGAACCTTGGGTCCCGGCTCCCTCTTGCTGCCTGCACCTTTGCTGGTTTAGATGGATTTGCTCAGCCCCTGCTACTCAACCTGGCATGCACCAAAGTTCAGGCAGAGGAAACATTGGAAATCGAACACCAGAGCTTTTTGATCACCCTGACTCACGCTGACCATAATCCTCAGGTGATTGCTCATCAGAAGGCCAAAGGTTCAGACCAAGACAGGAGTGGCTTTGCAGCATTTCAATGATTAGATGTAAAAGCATGAGTTTTGGTCCAGTAATGAGGTGCTTTAATGCTTCCTAATCAGCAGACCACGTGTCCTAATGAAAATTACTGGTGCATCCAAAACAGTATACTATGATTTTTAATAAGGCACCTAACCAGATTGAAACTAGGACTCTCTTCTTTGTTGGTATTATGTTTATGTGCAAAGCCTGCAGAAAACTGCACAGAAGATACAACAATCCCCCAGCATCTGGTGAATGATCAGAGGGTCCTGAGACCCCTTTTGACACTATTATATGAGCTTACAGTGAACACATACATGGAGCTCTACAGAGGGTGAAAAATCTGTAACTACTGAACTCCCACTGCTGGCAAAGAACCTCTGTCTGGAGAGCCTGCTGGCGTGTTTGGAGCTCAGAAGTAAAGCAGTTCTCAAACTCCTAGGTGGGTGAGAGCACCTGGGACACTACAATCACAGAAGCTACAGGGTCCCAGAGATTCTGATTCAGGTCTATGGGTCTGCAGGGGAAAGGGGAATCCAGACATCTGCATCTTTTTAAAAAAATTATTGTAAAAATGTATATAGCATATGGGTGGGTCATGGTGGCTCAGCAGGCAGAGTTCTTGCCTGCCATGCCGGAGACCCAAGTTCAATTCCTGGTGCCTGCCCATGCAAAAAAATTATACAATATTGATCCTTTTATGTCTGGCTTCTTTCCGTCAACACAATTTTCATGCATGTCATAGCATATAACAGAACCTCACTGCTTTTTATAGCTGAATAATATTTCATTGTGTATATAGACGATCTTTTCTTTATCCATTCACCTGTTGCTCCCACCTTCTCACTATAGTGAATGGTGCCACATGCATATTGGGGTGCACCCATCTGTGTCCCTGCTGAATTTCAGTTCTTTGGGGTATAGACCTAGGAGTGGAATTGCCAGGTCATATGGTAACTCCATTTTCAACTAGGTGAGGAACCACCAGGCAACTGCATTGTCCCAGCCATCCTGGAGATTCTGACACAGACCATCCTGGGAACACACTTTGGGAAACAGAGGAAGAGTCATGGGGTGGGGGGGGTTCTGCTCGAGATGGTGCTTTTTGGAAGGAAGGGGTGTGCATGTTGCAAGGAGCTTATTCTTTTTGCCTAAGACATGATAAGCAAGCACAGAAGCATTTTTCTTTTCTCCAGTACAGGATTAATCTTCATTTACTCAAATAATTTGATTTCTTCCCTGGCCACTTGGTGCTATAAACCCTCATGTCCAGGTGAGAAGCAACCCTAGTGAGGGTCACTGCATTCCTTACTGTGAGGCCTAAGCAGATGGTTGAATTTTCTTTCTTGAGTTTGTTTTCCTTAGTTTTCATGGAACTCTCCATCAGCTTGCAAATTCAAATGGTGGTAAGAGATAGGCAAAGAAGAACAAAAGGAGAGAAGAGTCATTTGTAACTTTACTTCAGTTTCTTAAAAGCAAAATATCACTGGCCACATGTTTCTAAAAACAGATAGCCACTACAACAGCACTGACCCAAGAATGGGGAAATTCAACCCTCCCTTCGAGCCTGAATAACTCACCCTTTTCTTTGGGAGAGCTTCTGCTTCAATCCCCTCTCCTCTTGGAACCCTGTTCTCTGTGGGTCTCCATTTTGGTGATTGCATCTTAGACTCACCTGGAGAGATTGCAAGGGCTGCCCCCCCTCCCCCCAGTGCCCAGGCCTGCTCCCAGGTGATTCCATTAGAATGCCTGGGGGTGGGCAGGCATCAGCATGCTTTAAAGATGAAGACACCCAGCAGCACCCACCCCACCCCACCTCTACCCTGCATCATTTTCATGGCTGGTGCTTTCATAGGAGAAAACTGAAGCTCACCTAGCACCCACCCCAGGCTGTTTGAATTGATACCAATCCCTCCCATTTTAGTTAAATTTAGTGCCAGTAATAATTGTTCCTGTGCTCCCAAGGAGGTGTATGTATAATCATACCCAGTAGGAACTCCTTGAGTGGAAGAAAAACCAAATACCCATCTTGGAAACAGTGCAATATTAGCCTTGTTTATGGTGCAATGTTTCTCAAAGTCAGGGACTGCACATAAAAACACCAGGGCCAGGATGGGTGGGGGCTAAATGCAGATTTCTGGACCCCACCCTGCAGACCTAGGTTGAATCAGAATCTATGGGGATAAGGTCCAGAATGTGCCATTTTACTGAGCTCCCAGGTGATTCTTAGGCACAACGCTGGAAAGGATTCTGGGCGGGGCTCCCACCACCTGAGATCCATTCTTAACCTCGTGGAGACTGCAAGCTTTCTCATACTCCACATTGCCCAAATCAAGATGGTGCCCCAGACCTCAGGCTCAGAATCCCACCAGAGCTTTGGCCCTGATATAGTTTTTAGAAACAGATGGTGTGTTACTAAGAATGAATGACTCCATCTCTGTCTGGGCAAGGATAAAAAAGACTTCAGCTTTGGTAGTGCCCATGCCTGGACTGGGACAGGTGCCCATGGTCAGGTCCCCACAGCCACACATGCTGGAGGCCACCCTGAGACTACGCTGGGGGTGCAGGCCCCAGAATGCTACATGGGAGGGCATGGGGGGCACAAAGGATGGAGTAAAGTACCAGCCACCTTTTCATTATCCTGGGCCTGGTGAGCAGGACTGTGGTCTTTGATTCATCATGTGCAGCCAGATAAGGCTAGAGCAGAAATGAATGGCATGAATTTGAACTGACTTTTGAAGCTCTGGAAATGCTCCCTATGTCAAGATGACACTGTTCTTGGGGGATAAATGCTGATGGAAACCTAGTTGCAAAGAAAAATAGATTTTCCCTCTCTACCTCACAGGGAAGCCATGGAGACTTAAAAAACAACAACAAAAGATAGACATGAAACTGCTTCTCACAATATGAAAATCTAGGGTGATACAAATTTTCCTGTGATTCAGCAGATATCAGTGGATAAGTGGATATCTGATATAATCAATCTTATGGAGGAATAAGGGGATATTTATATCAGAATGATACAATATTTCAGTGGAATTGATAATGAATGCCTTTGAATTAATGCGAATTGCATAAATGGAAATAACTCATTGCATATCCACTAAATTGAAATGTTGTGGATGTGATTATAGTATTAGTGTAATTTTTCAGATGTAAATCCTGTTATTCATAGCATAGTCAAGCCATTTATTTATGCACTCATCCAACAAGTAGCCACTGAGTGTCTGCTGTATGGCAGGCCCTGTGCTAGGTACGGGGCACCTCCTGGCCTCAGGGAATTAGCAGCCTGGAGGCGAGACTCAAACATCAAGCAGGTAATCCAGTGACCAAGGCAAGGATTAGTAGATTAAGTACAACTCTATTTTTTCTGGTATTTAGTCTCAGCTAACAAAAGCCCCAACCACTAACCTGGGAGAAATTAAAAGGGAAACACTGCAGTATTTGCTCTTTAATATATTTAACATTTCTGTATGGGAAGCTCTATTTCTCAAATCCTATTTCCTCACTGAGACCCACTGTATAATTAAAAAGCACATCCAGCCTCTGAGACCACACCACTTCATTCTGTGTCCAGTCCTTTCAGGTTGAGGAAATCAAGAAAGAGATGATGAGAAAGATTATTTGATATTCTGATATCAACCTACTATTTTTTTAAATAGAGCAAATTTTCTTTAAAATGTAATCATGTCTTTTACATCAAATATCTTCCCCAAATTAAGCTATTTTAGAGTGACAGTCTGCCTTTTATCATAGGTTAACCAAACGTGGCCTGGAAAAAAGATTTCTTTTATCTAAAACATAATTAACTGGTGTGTGATTTGATCAAAAGGAAGAAGAAAGTAATCTAATATTTAAAATAGAATGTTCCAGGTTGAAGAGAGCTCAGCTCAGTAGTTGGATTTGAGGTCTTGCTTGGTAGAGGCCCCACCCATTTCCTGACCACCATACTTAATACTCAGATTTTTACATTTTCTTTCTCATACATGCTGTTTAAAGAGGTTGATTTCTTTTAAATGTTCCAAACCTGATTTTATAATGTCAGTAAATGCTTTCATTGTTCTATGCATTTTATTGACTGTTTTTAACTTTATATCTGTGCCTTACGGTGCATTATTGAGGAGGGTGCCATTTCATAAATTGAAGTAAGAAAGAGATAAGCAGTGAGTGATACAAGGAATCAGGTCCTGTTCCATCAGAGTGGGGCCCCAACACTCCTGGGGAATTTATTTCCCCAAAGGATAAGCCTCTATTCTAATCTACACCTTGGAAATCTGTATTTTCTCCAGGAGGCAATTCTCTCCTTTTCCATAGCTGCTCTGCAACCCACGACTTTATTTACTGGGTGGATTCTCTGGCTCCATCTCTCCTCACCTGTCCTGCACAGTTTCCACCCCTTTAGCGTAGACATGCTGCCCTCCACTTAGTCTGCCTGGAACCATCATCTGTAGAGAATGTGTCACCTTAGCACCACTTTGTCCTAAATGTGTGAAATGTTTTCAAATGTGTGAGTTCACTAGGGCAAGTAGCAACAGGGTAAGAGGATTTTAAGTCAAATGAAAAAAAATCCATACCTTTCTCATTCTCCATAGTGAAACTTTTTTTCACACATTTAAACACATGTTTGTTAAAAACCAAAAGGTTCAATGCAGTGTAATGTGGGAGGGTAAAAAGCTGGCAAAAGCTAAATGTTTTTTTTAACGGGAAAATGGGTATGTAAATCATGGTGTGCACAACTGCCTCTTCTGCAAAAATTAAAAAATAAAGTTAAGAAGAATTTAAGTGACATGAGAAGTTGCCTGGGGATGGAGTGTTACATAATAGGTGAAAGCTTTAAACATGCATTTTATACTCATGTAAAAATGCATAGGAAAAGCAAGAGGAGGAAAAGTAAATGTGATATTTCCTTATTTACACATTTTTATATGTTTCTACATTGAGTTGCCATTCATTTCATTATCAGGAAAAATTTAAATGGAGCTTTTACTGAATGGAACTCTTCCATATTTCACTTGTTTTAAATAATTGCTTGGCAGCTGAGGCACCTACGTATCATCACTACAGCTCTGACACATTTTGAAAGGGAAAGTGATCAATTCTGGGCTGGCTCCAGAGGCTGGCCAGAGTCACTGCTGTGACAAGGCTGGGCCCCTCTGGAGTGTTTCATCATCTTAGAGCATCCTCATGACAAACAACCAGATGCAACTTGAAAAGCTCAAATTTAGGGGAGAAATTTAAAAGTCACAGTACTGGTAGGATCAAATTAAATGATCCAGATAATTCCCAAGCAGATGTTTATAAGGTGTGATTTCCTGGTATCTAACTCAGTCACAGATAATAGACAAGTGCGTGTGTGTGCAGGTGAGTGTGTGCATGCAGTTGAGTGTTTATGTCGGTGCAGGTGACTACAAATAAGTGTGTGTGTGTGTGTGTGTGTGTGCAGGTGAGTGAATGTAGGGACCCACCCACAGGTTCCTGAAGGCCTAGATCTTAATGAAGATACCGATTAATTTGGACATCAGTGAGAAAATGCTGAAATTTGCAGCTAAATGTTAAGAACAAGTGGGAAAGCTCTGCTGTGGGTGTCTTTCTTTGTAAAAAGTGTAGCCCAACCCAGCAGCATCCTCCCTAGCAGATCTCCTCCCTGCCCTGTAGCTCAGCCTCCCTAACCAGCATCTCCTCCGAGTGACACTCTCGAGGAGCCTCGGTCCCTGCTGCCCCCTCCCTCCCTGCCACCCAGGATCCCATCCTGCTCCCTGTAATAAATCAGTTATCACCCCAATTTTCACATCCTTTGAGGTGGTAAGCTTGGTGCTTCCACATAGAAGAGGGTTTAAATATTGATGACTAAATGTCAAAACCCCAAATGGCATCCTTTCTCCATCCTGTGGGATTTCAGTCTCTGAAGGAAAATTCGAGCTTCCTTAAATGTAGTGCTAAATCTGAAACTATTACCCAAGATAAATGTTTTCAGAAAATGTCCTTTTTAAAGAAACCCTTGCTACTTTAATCTGCTATGATAGGCCAATTCTTGAAATTCTACCCTCCCTTAGAATGACAACAGTTGGCAGTAAAAATATCCATTTGCAGGAGATAAGGGGTAAAGGATATTTTGGGTGTTCTTTTTATTTATTTATTTTTTGGAGTAATGAAAATGTTCTAAAATTGATTGGGGTGATGAATGCACATCTATGTGATGATACTGTGAGCCATTGATTATGTACTTTGGATGATTATATGGCATGTGACTATATTTCAATAAAATTGTATTAAAAAAAGATTATCCATTTGTGAAAGACAACTACAGGTGCCTTGTAAACTGCAACAACTCAGTTCTGTAAGGTGGAAAGGCCCATCTCTTACTAGAATGTGAGGCCTCTTCTTGCCAGTCCCAAAGAATGGGTTAAAAAAACAGAGTTTCTGAGACCAGATGAGCTGATCTGCCACTTACAGGCTGTGAGACTGCGGTGGGTCATTATGGGAGCTGGAGTTTTCTCTCCCATTAAATAGGTATAATTACAGAGCCTCCCTCCCCTGGCTGTGGGCAGGTTACATGATCAGTCGAAGAGAAAAAGGCTGCCATAGGATAAGCTCGCCAAATTAACCACTGGGTACAGATTTGTTTCCTGGAACCTCAAATAGTTCATTTTGTAAATACTCTCTGTCATTTTCTTCCCTGTTTCAGGCTTCTAACACTTTTTTGTGGTTATAACAACCTATACTAGCTTGTTAGGTTTCATATTACCTCTTCCCCATCTGCAAAATGCTACATGGCATAACAATATCTTTCTCTACCTGTCTAGGTAGCTAGTTATTTATCTATATATCTTCTATCTAGCTATAGCCATCAAGATCAATTTTGGTTTAAATTTGAGATTCAATCACCATGCTCTCTTATGACACTGCATACTTATGAACTGTTGGTAAAAACTATAAAGGAATAATTACATATACAGTGGATGCTTTGATATAACAAGTCTCAGTCCTTGTTGATTAGATTTTCTGCTGCATTAATTCAGATTTTGACTAAACAAAATAAAATGCAAACACATAAGTAGGTCAGTAATCATGTTTTATAGTTGACTGCATTTTGCTGACTACTCTAGAAGTGAGAAATGTATATTACCTTGGCCAAGTCAGATTTCTTCTCTGTAACATCAGACTGGATATTTCTAAAGACAATTTGGTCCTTGGTACTGTACTGGTTGTCCTGTAATCCTAGGCAAAAGAAGACAACTTGCATATATATATATTGCGACTCTTGCATATAAAAGGATAAAATGGTATATATATAAATTTACTATAAAATTTAATATATGAATCACTAGTGCATCCAGAGCATTCCAACCCCTGTTAAAACCTTGTGCATTTCCCTCATTCATTTTGTCCACCACCACCCCATGTGCACTGAGTTTATTACTACTTAGCTGATTAAGCTGCAAGTCTCCTTCTTCCATAGGTGTTTATGTAATAATTTCAGTAATAATTGAAAAATTTAGCCCTATCTTGTTGGTCATGAACCTGAGATTACACCCAGCAGAAGCGAGAATTCTTTCTACAGGTTTCCCAGTAGTGCTGGAATAAAGAAGCACAGGACAGGCTTTCATTCAACCTCTGAACACAACCATTCTTGAAGGGGCATAAACAACACGGGCACTGACGTTGATACTGCTTTGGAAGATATGACCATCCTGTAGTAACAGTGTGGGACAAATGGCACATAGTGTGTACAGCCCCTCACATGTACCTCACATGCAACAAGCTCTACACAGCCATTGGTGACAGTCACAGGCAGGAGTGCCATTGGGGTCCATTGCACTCTACAGTGGACCAAGGGCTGGTGGAGAACCCTGAGCTCCAGTATTGGATCCATCAGCAACTACTTGGATCCTGATGGGTAAGGCTGCAGAACTGCTCTTACCTGCAGTTCCTCACCAAACCTCTTCCTCAGCACCAATGACCTCAAAGGTCTCCAGCAGTAACCTTTATCATGTTGCTACATCAAGAGTGTGAATCAAGCACAGAAAGGTGGTGTGAGGACAGGAATCGGTGAGCATGTGCAGCCAGAGAGCAGCTTCCACTGCCCAGGGTAAAGGATTTGACTCCACAATAAAGACATTCTTGGGAAAGCGATTTTTAAAAAGTGTACACAGATTATTCCCCAGCTGCTAGGGCTGGTGAGGAGAAAGAAGAGGTTTAAGAAAGTAGCTTTCTAAATCAGAATCCTGTCTTTATCAACTCACCAAAAAGGCTTATGAAAAATTTTAGATATAATGTTATGGGGCAAATTACATGCAGTGGTATTTTCAAGCATATTTGCAAAGGGGTCAGAATGTGGCTTAGGAAGATTTCACTGACCAGTCCAAAGCCTGCATCTGTCTCATCTCATCCTTGAATGATAACAGAACCTTCCTCTGCTCTCACCCAGGCATGTGGTTCTGTCTCCCTCTATGACATTGTTGACTAACAGAGACAATCATCCAAGATGATATACACAGATTGCTTTTCATGAAGCTCAAATATAAGGCCTGAAAGGCTCATGGATTTCTGTGCACTGTTGATGCATCGCAATGAACTGGCAATAAAGATGATGAAGATAAATGTTACTTGTTCCGGCTGAGTGGCACCATAGTCAAGAACTTTGGAGACAGCATAGGCTGTGGGGTCAGCCGGGTCCTGCTCCAAAACCTGATCTGCCATGGGTGAGCTGCTTAACCTCTCTGAGGCTCTCCATCCATAAAATGCACACAGTGACAGTTCCTGCACAGCCTTGCTGTGGATGCACCGAGGTCACACATGTAAAGCTCTCAGGCCAGGAACGGGCTGGGGGAAAAGCTTGGTAAAGGCACCAGTTACCTGGTTAATGAACAGGGCTAGGCAGCCCTCCTTGAGACTCAGGTGGTCACTGTCACCATAGCAACAGTGGTTAGGAAGCCACTGGAATCAGACAACAGAGTCCCAGCTCTAGCTACATGTATAGCTCTGGACAAGTTACTCAGCATCCCTTCCTTTCTTGCTGTGAAATGGAGTTAATTGATGCCTGCTTCACAGGTTACTGAAAATGATTATATCTTTACCCAGCCCTTAGCACAATGCCTGGAACATCACAACGTGCAGTACATGCCAGCTGCAGAGACCTGCCATCATCTCTAGCAGGGAGCAGGGAGGACCGCTTTGCTCAGACAAGCAGGGGCTGGGTATTAGTTTCCACTTGCTGCTGCAACAAATTACCACAAACTTAGTGGTTTAAACATTCAAATTTATTGCCCTATAGTTATGGAGGTCAAAAGTCCAAAAATGGGCTTCACTGGGATAAAAATCAAGATATTGGCACAATTTTGTTCCTGCTGGCTCTAGGGGAGAGTCCATGTCCTAGTCTTTTCTGGTTTCTAGAGGCTGCCTGCATTCTTCAGCATTTGGCCCCCATCACTCAACCTCTGCTTCTCTCTCCAGCCCTCCCAGTCCCTTTTCCAAGGATCCTTATGATTGCATTGGGACCATCCAAAGAGCCCTAGAAAATCTCCCCATCGCAACGCCTATTAATCCCACCCGCAAAGCTCCTTTTGCCATGCAATGGAACCTAGTCACAGGTTCTGGGGATTGGGATGTGGACATCTTTGAGAGGCCATTCTTCTGCCTGCCACAGACTGGTGGAGAGATGGAGGTAGCTCATCTGGTTGGAACACAGGACCTTTAAAACGATGCTATATAAACTCTATCACAACATGGAAGAGCATCTACAATGCAAAGTTCATCAAGAGAAAGGAATCACAAGCCTGTGAACCATGTGATTGCAACATTTAAAAAAAATGTACAGGAATCTGCAGACACAGTGAAGTTGCAACTTAGAAACTATTTTTGAGGGGAATTGAGGTAGGACTCTACAACCATGCCCGGGGGCACCTCATGTTACAATGATCCCAAAAGATGTCAGGAGGCAGGTTACCAAAGTGGCTAAAAGCCTAGACTATGGGGAAAGAAAGACCTTGATACAAATCTTCTCTGCCACTAAGCCCTCAGGCTCCTCAGTTTAAGCAACTTTGGGCAAGTTACTTATTGCTAGGTGCTCCTCCTCCATGTGTAAGGGGCACCTAAGGCCCGTCTCCTAGGGTGATAACTAAGAATAATATGACAATGACTTTCAGGGCCTTAGCAGAGTGACCGGCCTGCAGTGCCTGCCACAACCCCAGATATATCACAAGTGTGTCACCTCCACTGCCAGGGTCTCCACCATTGGAGGCTTCACTGGCATCGCTGAGTGGTGGGTGGACATTGGGGCAGATTAACAAGAATGGGAGTGTGGGTGTTTTCCAGCAGCCAGGATGGATCTGTTTCAGCAAAGAGGCTTGGGTCTCCAAAACAGAAAACAGGCAGAAACTGGAACTGGCTATGCCTGGTGCTGGCTTTGATCCTGCTTTAGGGACAGGACACCACCAAGTGGTCCCTTCACAGTGAGGCTGGTTGGTCCAAGAGCCCTGAGGCTGCTGGACGTTCAGCTCTCACAAAGACCAGGTGGTTGCCTGGGGCTGTGGCTCCCATCTGCTGCCCCCTCCTATAGCACCCCCTTAGCTCCCCTGCAGGAGCTCTGCCTTCCAAACCACCCAGACCCTGCCCAGTCTTGAAAAACCCATGGGAGCCTTGATCATCTTTTCACCAGGCCAACTCCACTCAGTATCAATAATTTGTCCTGGTTCAAGGAAACTGGCAGAGGGTGTGCAGGCCTGGAACAACTGCAGGACAGCATTAGACAGGGCTTTGCCTCCCGACTCCTGCAGCCCAAGTTCAAACTCAGGCCCCACCCCATGCTAGATGTGTGGCTTTGTGTCATTTGCTTAATCTTATTTGGTTCTGGTTCCCCCATGGAGCACATGAAGTCAAGCCCATTTGTGCCCTACCCAGTTCCTCCTTGCTGGGTGACTGCCCCATCCCCTCGCTATTGGCAGGACAGCTACCAATGATCCTTAAATTTACCCTTCTCTGACAACTGCCCTTGCTAGGAGGCCACACCTTCCCCCACATTGGATGACAACCAATGGTGACACTTTGGGGTACAGTAGGCTGAGATAACTGTGTTGGTTTATACTCCTGAGCCCCCTCATTGATCAGGCCACAGCTAGACTTTGGGGGACATGCCACCCTTGCTCAGCTCTATTCCCCTGCTTCTCAGGCCCCTCTCTCCTCCCTTACAGGTTCTTTCCTGAAGAGCACTCTTGCTCCCTCACCCCAACATGCATATCACCCTGAACTCCTGCCTTGTTCTTTACCTCATGGAAACCCAACCTAAGGTAAGGTCTACAATGGGTCGACTATGAGCCCCTGAAAAGATGTGTTCAAACTCTAACCCCAGTCCCAGGAATGTGAGCCTATTTGGAAACAGGATCTGTGAAGATGTGATGAGCTGAGATGAGGCCAAACCAGATTAGAGTGGGACTGAATTCGACATGCCCAATGTCCTTATAAGAAAAGAACTGGATACACACAGAGGGAGACATATGGGGAAAGGCCAGGGGAATCTGGAGGTGGCAAGAGATTGGGGTGATGCTGTCAAGGAACACCAAGGCTTGCTGATGACAGCCAGACATTAGAAAGAGACAAAGATGGAGCCTCCTTTACAGGTTTCAGAGGGAGTGTGGCCCTGCTAACACTTTGCTTTTGGACCTCCAGCCTCCACAACTGTGGAACAATAAATTTCTGTTGTTTCAAGTCGCTGAGGTGCAGTACCTTGCCACAGAAACCCCAGGAAATGAAGACAGCTTTCTACCCACATCATTATTGCAGAGCAGGGGTTCTCAAAGTGTGGTCCCTGGACCAGTAGCATCAGCACCACTGGGAAATCTGCTAGGAATGCCCATGATTGGGCCCTGCCTTCTGGCCTGTGGAACCTCCTGACCTGAATCATCAGCTCTGGGCTGGGGTCCCACCATCTGCTCTTGAGCAAGCCCACCAGGACACTGGACACAGTTTGAGTCAAGAACACTTGTTGGTCAGACCAACAAGCTCCCCTGCAGATCGTGAGTCTAAGGCCCCAGGAGGGAACCATAAGGCTGTTGGTCTGAAGCCAATTTTGACTGTAGGAGTCCACACCTGATATTGGACATTGGGAGCCAAATGGGGCTTTTTATCAATGGCTTCAGTTAGGATGAAGATGTCCTGAAAGCCAGTATGCTGACTGTCATTTTGAAACTAATTAAAAACTGGCCCAACTGATGACCCAGAGCCACTCCTGGTTTATGAATCAGTTGTGTTTGCACCCAGTGCTCTGGTCGTCTGTGTCCCAGGGACACACGGCCCATAAGCAGGCCCCAAATGTTTTTCTCTCCTGAAATGGTTGGAAGGATTGTGCATGTTTCTGGCTGGGTCAGCATAGGCCACACAGCCAAAGCTGGGCCCTCTGGAAAGCATCTTCCCAGAGGCAACTTAATGTCAGGAGTGACATTAAGAGATGGGTGTCCAGCTGAGGTCCCAAGCCAGGTGTGTCTGGAGCTCCAGGTCTCTTCCCTGGAGGAAGGTGAGCCTCCACCATGGTATCCAGCTGAGCAGGTATTTATTCAATGGTCAAGGTGTGCAAGGCCCCAGGGCTGGGAGACAGAGGGGGACACAACGCTGCCTTCCCACAGAGCCTAACAGGAGTCACAGCTTTGCTATCCCTGGCCACCCATCACCTGGCTCTAAGGGGCAAATAAACCACAGAGGGAACCCTTCCATCCAAGAGACCCAGGAAAGGCTGGTGCCGATTGGTGGGGGGGTGGCGCAGTGCACTTGAAATGGCCCTGTAGGATGGGGTGGATTTAGATGAGAGTAGACACGGGTATGGGGAGAAGGTGGTAGAGCCAAGCAGAGGGGAAAGGAGAAAGGTGGGAATGGCATGTTTGAGTTTCCTGTGACTGCTGTAATAGTTTCTACAACCCGGGCAGTTCAAAATAACAGAAACATCTTGTCTCACAGTCCTGGAGCCCAGAGGTCTGAAATCAAGTTGTCAGCAGGAGCCTCTGGAGGCTCTAGTGGGATGCCATTGCTGTCCTCTTCCTGTGTCTGATAGTGGTGGACATCCTTGGTGTAGGACTATGTGACTCAACCTTTGCATCCAGGTTCCTGTGGCTGCCTCTTCTCCATGGCTCAAATGTCCCTCCTATCTCACTCTTGTAAAGAACCTGGTCATTGGATTTAGGGTCCACCTGGATAATACAGGATAAAGTCCTCCCCTCAAAAGCCTTACTTTAATCACATCCTTTATCATAGAAGGTAACATTCACAGGATCCAGGGATGAGAAGGTGGACATATCTTTTGGGGGGCCACCTTTCTGTCCACTATAAAAATAAAAGCGGAAAAATCCAGCATATTTAGAGAGAAGCAAGGAGCACATAGGAGGAAGCAAAGGACCCTGAAAGAAGTTAGACCCAATCCCCAGATGGCACCCAGCACCACTTGAATTGTCTCAACAAAAATAGCAGATGAAGTCCCATTGCAGATTGATCCATCAAAGTAATGTGTAAATGACTGAAAATCAAACCTTTGGTTATTTTAGTAAATTTATTTATTTCTACTTCTGCATCATTTGTGTCAGGCAGAGAAAGTATGCTCACATTCCCACTTCTTGGATTTTAAATGCCTTCTGTCATTTCCAGTCTTAGAGCAGTCAAGGTTTACTCTGTCAATTTTCACCACATCTCTAAGAATACTCCCTTTTAATATTTTAAGACAGATGCATCTCAGATATTTTCAGATTTAAATTCAATGAAGCATCCCCGGGTGATTCGGCCTGGCTGGTAACCTACTTCCTCAGGAGAATCTTTCCATCTTTGACTTATGGAACAACATGGTCTTCTTACCTCTTCCTCCATCTTGGTGATTGCATCTTGGTTTCTTTGGTGGGTTCTCTGCTTGCCACCCTCCATTCTTTCTCTCTGCCCTCCTACTAAAAACCCCTTTTTAAAGACTGGCACAAGACAGGAAGGGGGTCTTGTGAGTGAGCATCAAACGATCATCAGTTGCCTCAAAATTGGGGTTTTAGAGAGAGAACCAACTTACCCCCATCAAGCCATCCCTCCTTTGTTCATGATGTTAGCAAGGGGCCAGCTTCCCACCACCCACAATAAAAATTGGGGAGTCACCGTACACATCTCTCCCTTCCCTGCACCTCTGATGCCCAGCTGAAAGTCAAGTCTGTTTATTCTGAGAAAAGACTCTACTCCATCCCACCTGGTCACCTTTCCTGTGACTGCCCCATTGTGGAGAGGCTGTGACCAGACTGGTCGACCCTCCTGCCTCCTGTCCTGCTAGTCTTTGAAATAGCCTTGGCACTTTCTAGTATGTGCCTTATGAAGTCACATGCTCCTCTGAAAAATCTAATGAAAGGCAGACATTTCTCCCCAGAACACAGCCCATGAAACACACACTAAAGATGTGGGCACATGATGCAGGGATTAGCAGCTCCCTGAAGCCATCCCATGCTGCTGGGAGACCAAGGTACCCAGAATAACAACTCTTCACACAGACCCACTCTTCTTTCTGGAAGGTGCAGCTTCAATGTCTGCGATTCAATGTCTGAGACTTGGCCTGCTAGGCTAACACCTCACCCCCCACCCTCTGACACCACCCACCATCGCCTCCTCTTAGGGGTACACAGTGCTTCTGCCCCAAATCTTCCCACCCCAGGCTAAGTCTGCACCCCTATCATGGGCTCTTGTGCCTGTGCATTCACTTGATGCCATTCAGTAATTGCTGCACCCCCAAGCCAACCAAGGTCTTTAGAGAATGCCCTATTCAATTCACCTCATGCCCTTGTGCCCAGCACAGTGGCTGGCCAGCTAGAGGCATTGGCCAAACGTTGATGGAAAGAAAACATTTCATATTTTGATAAGAGCTGTATCTGCAGGGCAAACATCAGCGCATACCTTCTGCAGACAGTTTGATCATATTCCACAGATGACGTTTCCAAGACCTTTTACTGGGTCTCAAAGGTCTTTTAAAAATAAAGGGGGAGTCTATTGTTTGTGGCAAGTGCTGACTTCCATTTCCCAGCTGGCCACCATTGGGTAGAATTTTCTTCTGTCGGAAACTTCCGGAGAAGATGGCGGCTTAGTAAGATGCGCGGGTCTTAGTTCCTCCTCCAGAACAGCTACTAGAGAAGTAGAAACGATTCAGAACAGCTCCCGGAGCCACGACAGAGACCAAGAAGACAGCGTACCCCATTCTGCAACAGCTGACTGGCTGGGAGAACCTGCTCTGGTGAGATCGCCGAGGGGCACGGGCTTCCCCAGACCGGGGCGGTAGGCGGCCGGAGTCCCTCCCTCCCTCCTTCGCGGGCTGGCTGGGAGAATTGGACAGGCGGTCCCCTCAAGCCGCGGCGGCTGGCGCCCCCCACCCACGCGTGGCCCCCCGGACCAACTGGGAGAATTGGATCGGAGATCCCCAAGCCACGGAGAACGGCGACCAGGATCCCTTCCAAACATGTGGCTTCCCGGAATGGCTGGGAACAGTGGATAGACTCTTCCCCAAGCCGCGGTGGCTGGCGCCCCCCCCCCCCGCCACGCTTGGCGCCCCGGGCCGGCTGGGAAATTTGGACAGGCGTTCCGCCAAGCCGCTGAGGCTGGTGACCCTCCCCGCGCGCGGATCCCTGGGCCGGCTGGGAGGTTCGGATTGGCACTCCCCCAAGCCACTTCGGCTGGTGACCCCCCCTACAGTGAGAGTTTTCCAAAGTTAAAGGACCCACAGCATCTTTTACTGGTGGGACCTGCAGACAGATGAGCGCCACGAGCGCCACCTACTGGGCAGGATAAGAAAAACAGAGCCTAGAGATTTCACAGAAAAATCTTTCAACCTGCGGGGTCTTACACCCAGGGAAATCTGATTAAATGCCCAGACGCCAGCAGAAGATAATGGATCATGCTCAGAAAATTGAAAATATGGCCCAGTCAAAGGAACAAACCAACAGTTCAAATGAGATACAGGAGCTGAGACAACTAATGCTGAATATATGAACAGAAATGGAAAACCTCTTCAAAAACCAAATCGACGAATTGAGGGAGGACATGAAGACATGGGCGAAACAAAAAGAAGAAATAGAAAAATTGAAAAAACAAATCACAGAACTTATGGGAGTGAAGGACAAAGTAGAAAAGCTGGAAAAAACAATGGATACCTACAATGGTAGATTTAAAGAGACAGAAGCTAGAATTAGTGAATTGGAGGATGGAACATCTGAATTCCAAAAAGAAACAGAAACTATAGGGAAAAGACTGGAAAAATTTGAACAGGGTATCAGGGAACTCAAGGACAATATGAAGTATACAAATATACGTGCTGTGGGTGTCCCAGAAGGAGAAGAGAAGGGAAAAGGAGGAGAAAAACTAATGGAAGAAATTATCACTGAAAATTTCCTAACTCTTATGAAAGACCTAAAATTACAGATCCAAGAAGGGCAGCGCACCCCAAAGAGATTAGACCCAAATAGGCGTTCTCCAAGACACTTACTAGTTAGAATATCAGAGGTCAAAGAGAAAGAGAGGATCTTGAAAGCAGCAAGAGAAAAACAATCCATCACATACAAGGGAAACCCAATAAGACTATGTGTAGATTTCTCAGCAGAAACCATGGAAGCTAGAAGACAGTGGGATGATATATTTAAATTGCTAAAAGAGAAAAACTGCCAACCAAGACTCCTACATCCAGCAAAATTGTCCTTCAAAAATGAAGGAGAAATTAAAACATTTATAGACAAAAAGTCACTGAGAGAATTTGTGACCAAGAGACCAGTTCTGCAAGAAATACTAAAGGGAGCACTAGAGTCAGATACGAAAAGACAGAAGAGAGAGGTATGGAGTAAAGTGTAGAAAGAAGGAAAATCAGATATGATATATATAATACAAAAGGCAAAATGGTAGAGGAAAATATTATCCAAACAGTAATAACACTAAATGTTAATGGACTGAATTCCCCAATCAAAAGACATAGACTGGCAGAGTGGATTAAAAAACAGGATCCTTCTATATGCTATCTACAGGAAACACATCTTAGACCCAAAGATAAACATAGGTTGAAAGTGAAAGGTTGGGAAAAGATATTTCATGCAAATAAAAACCAGAAAAGAGCAGGAGTGGCTATACTAATATCCAACAAATTAGACTTCAAATGTAAAACAGTTAAAAGAGACAAAGAAGGACACTATCTACTAATAAAAGGAACAATTAAACAAGAAGACATAACAATCATAAATATTTATGCACTGAACCAGAATGCCCCAAAATACGTGAGGAATACACTGCAAACACTGAAAAGGGAAATAGACATATATACATAATAGTTGGAGACTTCAATTCACCACTCTCATCAATGGACAGAACATCTAGACAGAGGATCAATAAAGAAATAGAGAATCTGAATATTACTATAAATGAGCTTGACTTAACAGACATTTATAGGACATTATATCCCACAACAGCAGGATACACCTTTTTCTCAAGTGCTCATGGATCATTCTCAAAGACAGACCATATGCTGGGTCACAAAGCAAGTCTTAACAAATTTAAAAAGATTGAAATCATACACAACACTTTCTCGGATCATAAAGGAATGAAGTTGGAAATCAATGACAGAGTTCCAAAAAATTCACAAATACATGGAGGCTCAACAACACACTCTTAAACAACGAGTGGGTCAAAGAAGAAATTGCAAGAGAAATTGGTAAATACCTCGAAGCGAATGAAAACGAAAACACAACATATCAAAACTTATGGGACGCAGCAAAGGCAGTGCTAAGAGGGAAATTTATCACCCTAAATGCCTATATCAGAAAAGAAGAAAAGGCAAAAATTCAGGAATTAACTGTCCACTTGGAAGAACTGGAGAAAGAACAGCAAACTAACCCCAAAGCAAGCAAAAGGAAAGAAATAACAAAGATTAGAGCAGAAACAAATGAAATTGAAAACATGAAAACAACAGAGAAAATCTATAAAACCAGAAGTTGGTTTCTATGAGAAAATCAATAAGATTGATGGGCCCTTAGCAAGATTGACAAAAAGAAGAAGAGAGAGGATGCAAATAAATAACATCAGAAATGGAAGAGGAGACATAACCACTGACCTCACAGAAATAAAGGAGGTAATAGCAGGATACTATGAACAACTTTACGCTAATAAATACAACAATTTAGATGAAATGGACGGGTTCCTGGAACGACATGAACAACCAACTTTGACACAAGAAGAAATAGATGACCTCAACAAACCAGTCACAAGTAAAGAAATTGAATCAGTCATTCAAAAGCATCCTAAAAAGAAAAGTCCAGGACCAAATGGCTTCACATGTGAAATTTATCAAACATTCCAGAAAGAATTAGTACCAACTCTCCTTAAACTCTTCAAAAAAATCAAAGCGGAGGGAAAACTACCTAATTCATTCTATGAAGCCAACATCACCCTCATACCAAAACCAGGCAAAGATATTACAAAAAAAGAAAACTACAGACCAATCTCTCTAATGAATATAGATGCAAAAATCCTCAATAAAATTCTAGCAAATCGAATCCAACAACACATTAAAAGAATTATACATCATGACCAAGTAGGATTCATCCCAGGTATGCAAGGATGGTTCAACATAAGAAAATCAATTAATGTAATACACCATATCAACAAATCAAAGCAGAAAAATCACATGATCATCTCAATTGATGCAGAGAAGGCATTTGACAAGATTCAACATCCTTTCCTGCTGAAAACACTTCAAAAGATAGGAATACAAGGGAACGTCCTTAAAATGATAGAGGGAATATATGAAAAACCCACAGCTAATATCATCCTCAATGGGGAAAAATTGAAAACTTTCCCCCTAAGATCAGGAACAAGACAAGGATGTCCACTATCACCACTATTATTCAACACTGTGTTGGAGGTTCTAACCAGAGCAATTAGACAAGAAAAAGAAATACAAGGCATCAAAATTGGAAAGGAAGAAGTAAAACTATCACTGTTTGCAGACGATATGATACTATACGTCAAAAACCCAGGAAAATCCACAACAAAACTACTAGAGCTAATAAATGAGTACAGCAAAGTAGCAGGTTGCAAGATCAACATTCAAAAATCTGTAGCTTTTCTATACACTAGTAATGAACAAGCTGAGGCGGAAATCAAGAAACGAATCCCATTTACAATTGCAACTAAAAGAATGAAATACCTAGGAATAAATTTAACTAAAGAGACAAAAAACCTATATAAAGAAAACTACAAAAAACTGTTAAAAGAAATCACAGAATACTATGAACAACTTTACGCTAATAAATACAACAATTTAGAAGAAATGGACAGGTTCCTGGAAAGACATGAACAACCAACTTTGACTCAAGAAGAAATAGACGACCTCAACAAACCAATCACAAGTAAAGAGATTGAATTAGTTATTCAAAAGCTCCCTAAAAAGAAAAGTCCAGGACCAGACAGCTTCACATCTGAATTCTATCAAACATTCCAAAAGAATTAGTACCTACTCTCCTCAAACTCTTCAACATAATCGAAGTGGAGGGAAAACTACCTAATTCATTCTATGAAGCCAACATCACCCTCATACCAAAACCAGGCAAAGATATTACAAAAAAAGAAAACTACAGACCAATCTCTCTAATGAATACAGATGCAAAAATCCTCAATAAAATTCTAGCAAATCGTATCCAACAACACATTAAAAGAATTATACATCATGACCAAGTAGGATTCATCCCAGGTATGCAAGGATGGTTCAACATAAGAAAATCAATTAATGTAATACACCATATCAACAAATCAAAGCAGAAAAATCACATGATCATCTCAATTGATGCAGAGAAGGCATTTGACAAGATTCAACATCCTTTCCTGCTGAAAACACTTCAAAAGATAGGAATACAAGGGAACGTCCTTAAAATGATAGAGGGAATATATGAAAAACCCACAGCTAATATCATCCTCAATGGGGAAAAATTGAAAACTTTCCCCCTAAGATCAGGAACAAGACAAGGATGTCCACTATCACCACTATTATTCAACATTGTGTTGGAAGTTCTAGCCAGAGCAATTAGGCAAGAAAAAGAAATACAAGGCATCAAAATTGGAAAGGAAGAAGTAAAACTATCACTGTTTGCAGACGATATGATACTATATGTAGAAAACCCAGAAAAATTCACAACAAAATTACTAGAGCTAATAAATGAGTACAGCAAAGTAGCAGGCTACAAGATCAACATTCAAAAATCTGTAGCTTTTCTATACACTAGTAATGAACAAGCTGAGGCGGAAATCAAGAAACGAATCCCATTTACAATTGCAACTAAAAGAATAAAATACCTAGGAATAAATTTAACCAAAGAGACAAAAAACCTATATAAAGAAAACTACAAAAAACTGCTAAAAGAAATCACAGAAGACCTAAATAGATGGAAGGGCATACCGTGTTCATGGATTGGAAGACTAAATATAGTTAAGATGTCAATCCTACCTAAATTGATTTACAGATTCAATGCAATACCAATCAAAATCCCAACAACTTATTTTTCAGAAATAGAAAAACCAATAAGCAAATTTATCTGGAAGGGCAGGGTGCCCCGAATTGCTAAAAACATCTTGAGGAAAAAAAACGAAGCTGGAGGTCTCGCGCTGCCTGACTTTAAGGCATATTATGAAGCCACAGTGGTCAAAACAGCATGGTATTGGCATAAAGATAGATATATCGACCAATGGAATTGAATAGAGTGCTCAGATATAGACCCTCTCATCTATGGACATTTGATCTTTGATAAGGCAGTCAAGCCAACTCACCTGGGACAGAGCAGTCTCTTCAATAAATGGTGCCTAGAGAACTGGATATCCATATGCAAAAGAATGAAAGAAGACCCATCTCTCACACCCTATATAAAAGTTAACTCAAAATGGATCAAAGATCTAAACATTAGGTCTAAGACCACAAAACAGTTAGAGGAAAATGTTGGGAGATATCTTATGAAACTTACAATTGGAGGCGGTTTTATGGACCTTAAACCTAAAGCAAGAGCACTGAAGAAGGAAATAAATAAATGGGAACTCCTCAAAATTAAACACTTTTGTGCATCAAAGAACTTCATCCAGAAAGTAGAAAGACAGCCTACACAATGGGAGACAATATTTGGAAACGACATATCAGATAAAGGTCTAGTATCCAGAATTTATAAAGAGATTGTTCAACTCAACAACAAAAAGACAGCCAACCCGATTACAAAATGGGAAAAAGACTTAAACAGACACCTACCAGAAGAAGAAATACGGATGGCCAAAAGGCACATGAAGAGATGCTCAATGTCCCTGGCCATTAGAGAAATGCAAATCAAAACCACAATGAGATATCATCTCACACCCACCAGAATGGCCATTATCAACAAAACAGAAAATGACAAGTGCTGGAGAGGATGTGGAGAAAGAGGCACACTTATCCACTGTTGGTGGGAATGTCAAATGGTGCAACCACTGTGGAAGGCAGTTTGGCGGTTCCTCAAAAAGCTGAATATAGAATTGCCATACGACCCAGCAATACTATTGCTGGGAATCTACTCAAAGGACTTAAGGGCAAAGACACAAACGGACATTTGCACACCAATGTTTATAGCAGCGTTATTTACAATTGCAAAGAGATGGAAACAGCCAAAATGTCCATCAACAGACGAGTGGCTAAACAAACTCTGGTATATACATACGATGGAATATTATGCAGCTTTAAGACAGGATAAACTTATGAAGCATGTAATAACATGGATGGACCTAGAGAACATTATGCTGAGTGAGTCTAGGCAAAAACTAAAAGACAAATACTGTATGGTCCCACTGATGTGAACCGACATTCAAGAATAAACTTGGAATATGTCATTGGTAACAGAGTCCAGCAGGAGTTAGAAACAGGGTAAGAGAATGGGTAATTGGAGCTGAAGGGATACAGACTGTGCAACAGGACTAGATAAAAAACTCAAAAATGGACAGCACAATAATACCTAATTGTAAAGTAATCATGTTAAAACACTGAATGAAGCTGCATCTGAGCTATAGGTTTTTGTTTTGTTTTTTTTTGTTTTTTTTTTTGTTTTTTTACTATTATTATTATTTTTATTTTTTTCTCTATATTAACATTATATATCTTTTCTGTTGTGTTGCTAGTTCTTCTAAACTGATGCAAATGTACTAAGAAATGATGATCATGCATCTATGTGATGATGTTAAGAATTACTGATTGCATATGTAGAATGGTATGATTTCTAAATGTTGTGTTAATTTCTTTTTTTCTTTAACTAATAAAAAAAAAGAATATGGTGATATTCTGCCAAATATGAATAGAAATCCAACAGCTCCGTCATTGGTTATCTTTCCTTTGGCAAAAACTCCTCAGTGGCAGCATGTCAGTCCTGGCCTGTTAACCTCTATAAATAGGGATGAATGTGATAAATAGGTTTTCTGCATGCAAAAAATCATAAAAGTAAGAATGGAACTGTCTGGGTCAACATCAAGAAATAAAGAGTTGAAAAGGATTTTTCTGCCTGAGCATCTGGAAAAAATACCCCATTTAGTAAAGATTTAGTAGACAGTTCTGATATTGTAAAATTTTTCACTAATGTTATGGAATCTTTAGACGAAGAACAGAATGATTGTTGTTTTCAAACTCTGATTATATATAGTAGAAATGAAAAACTATAATTTCTAGGATTTTTATTATAAAACAAATCATATTTGTAATTTCACTTGGAGTGCATATATTTTATTTCTAGTGTAGCATCACAGGAAAATGTGGACATTCCAAGTGTTTATATTCAACATAAAATTTCTCTCCATAGAATAATGTTCATTGCTACATCTTATTAAAAATGTAAGGAAAAATATTTGATGTTTTGTGATATTAGAAAAAATATAGAGAGTGAAAAGTCCCACAGAAACACTAAGCCTGTTTACTCTAAGGAAATTATGTTCTAGATTCAAAAAATGATTTACTCCCCTAAGTGAGGAGAAATGAAAGATAGGCTTTACTGCTGACTACTGAATTCATGAAATTTCAAGTTATCATTTGTCACCATTTGAAATAAAAGTCCAATGTTGATGTAATGTTTAAATTACACATTGTTCAAACTATTTGGCATTTTTTTCTCCTTTTCATTAAGCTTTTCTTTATTGATTTAGAAGACAGTATTTGTATTGAAAAAGTTGTAGTTGGCATCTCTATAAATCCTGTGTAAAATTATTCCTTTTTAGGTACTTTATTAGGTAGAATCAGAGAAGAGATTTTGTTGGATTCTTCATGCTTACATATATGCACAGACATAGCTGAACATGTTGTATCATAGTAAACATTCTTTTCCTTTCACTGACCATTATTTTAGAAATAAATTTCTTTTAGCTTATTCTCTCATGTTTTAAAATTTGACATAGAATATTTTCCCCCGGTTACAGTACACATTCACCTATCTCCTCTCTCCAGTTGGATTGCTCAAATAAAGTCAGTTTTTATACTTAAAAGAATGAGATACAATCAAAAATTCACTAGCACAACAAAATAAATAAAGACAAGGTCAAGAATATGTGGAGAAAATGGAATCCTACTACACTGATGATGGTAATGTAAACTGGTAAAAATATTTAAAAAGCAGACTGGAAGCTCCTCAAAATGTTAACCATGGATTTACCATATGACCCAGAAATTCCACACCTAGTTAGTTACATGAGAGAAATGATGATATCTTTCCACATTCACACAAAAAGACATGTAAACAAAAAGTTCATTGCAGCATTGTCATAACAAGTGGAAAATGGAAACAACCCAAATATTCATCAACTAGTGAACAGATAGTTAAAATATGGTCAATCCATACAATATGATATTATTCTGCCATAAAGAGGAGTGGAGTACTAATACAGGCTGTAACTTGGACTGATCTCAAAATCATTGTGCTAAATTAAAGAAGCCAGTCACAAAAGACCACATATTGCATGACTCTATCTATATGAATATGTCCAGAATAGATAAATCTGTGAAAACAGACAGTGGATTAGTGGTTGTCTAGAGTTAGTGTGGTTGGGGGAAAATAGGGAATGGCTACTAATGGGTATGGGGTTTCCTTGAGGAGGTACAAAAATGTTCTAAATTTGACTGTGGCAATGGCATAAATATATTAAAAATATTCAATAGTACATTTTAAATGGGTGAATTCCTTGGCAAATGACTTATATCTCAATATAGCCTTTATAAATAAGGCCCAAGTAAAAGGAGCTCATTAAAGTTACCTTGCAAGAATGTCTGCTTAGTATTTGGATCAATATGAGACCGATTAGTGCATCTAAAAAAATCTATTTTTATTAAAGCATTGACTTTTTCTGCTTAGTTTAAATGGGCCCAGATTTTCTCACATTGAGCAGCAGCCCCTTTCCTGCCCCATGCCACATTCCTGAATGATGTGTGGTCTGTGTGGGACCAGAACATTCACTGACGTCAGATATGTGTGTTAGGCACAGCAAAGAATCATTGAGATCAAGAGAAGCAGCTGCTCTTAAAGCTCCAGATACCCACCTCCCATTGCACTAGCCTCTCCATGCACTACCTTTATTTCCTGAAAACATCAGTTACGAAGTAGAATCTGAATTTCCCACGGCATTGAGAGAACTCCCTGAAGCTGCATTTCTCAAAGTGCATGCACAGTCCTTTAGGTTTTAAATACGTGTTAGCCAAAAGTAAGCAAACTAACATTGAGTCAATTAAAATTCAAAAAGTTGAAAAAATTAAAGTGGGTACTTAATTGCAAATGCAGGGTTAAGGAATGCTTGAAATACTTCTCTAGCTGTACTTCCTAAAGCCATAAGTGTGCTCTAAAATCTTCAAGATGAGAAAATTAAAAAGTATTTCTCAAAGCAGAATATATTCAAAAAGTAATGTTTCAGTGTTTTTATTAGTTGGTTTGTTTGTTCAGATCATCTAATCTGGGCAGTTTCAAAATTATAACACACTTGGAGAAATGCCATGCCAAACAAGTCACTGCACTACAACACACACAGACCCTGTTTGCCAGAGTTTCTATTTTACTTCAAATCTACCTACTTTGCCCAAGTGCTCCAACAACTCCCTTTCCTTCTTTGGCTTAGGACTCACCTGAATTCTGGCTGCTCCTTCTCAGTCTTCCACCTCCTTTGTGGCCATGAAAGCTATAGGGACAGAAACATCCAGGACACAAACCCCATACTTTAGCTCCCTTTTTGTTCTCTCCTCCCTCTCCCTTTATCCCTCTCCTTCCCTCTCACTTGCCTCCTGCTTTCCAGGTGAAACTCACCTAACACTAAATTCGCCATTGTATGTGAAATTCAGAGGCATTAGTACTTTCACAGTATTGCACAACCACCATCTCTAGTTCCAAAGCATTTCCATTATTCCTAAGGGAAATCACAGACCCCAGGTCACATCTCTTTCCGGCTTGGGGTCAGCTGAACTCTGCCTTTCTGCCCTACTGGCCACCTCTGGAATCACATTTAAAATTTTAGTCCCTCAGGGAAGCTCCCCACCTGACTTGCTCTCCTACCTCCTAAAAGTCAAGAACAAAGGACATCCTGCCCTTGGGAATCCCATTCCCTCAGCCTGGAACACTATTTTGCCATTTAACTGCAAATGGCAAATTTGCAGTTAAATGGCAAATTGTTTTCAAATGTCCTGAAATTGTTGTGGAATCTAAATATAGCAGTGACTGAAGAGGGTATACCATTAAGCCTTTTAGGTATTTAAATACATTTGTAACCGTTTTGGGTGGCAGACATTTCCCCTAAATTTGATTTAAAAACTAAGCACACTTAGGACTGTCCACCTCAACCTTGTCTTTTAAGCCTTGCAGGTTTAAAACAAAAACATCTGTGTGCTCAATCACTCATTCACCTGGACTACTTTTAAGGCATGCACCATTTGAAAAATTAGAATATTGAAATAATAATTGATAGCAGGCTTCTACATCATGTTCAACTCAGTTCAGATGCCAGTTCAGCTTGCCAAGGAAATTCATCTGGTGATCTTTGTAGTTTTTTTGCATAGATAAGTCTTGCTCCAAAGTGATAAAAAAAAATGCTCCAGAGCACTGCTCCCTGAGTTCTCTGTTTCAGCTGCTTGTTTAGAGGAGAGTCAGGGCGCCCAACACATGCTGGTGGCCCACTAATGTCATTGACCTTTGCGTGTGGGGAAGAAAATTTGTTAAGAAACACCTTAATATGTCTAAAGTAATGCCAATCACTTTGTTGCCTGAGAATCTGCCACAGACCCCTGCAGCTATTAGTGATTGAGGGAGCATGGCTGTAGGCTTAATGTTGAAAGTTATCTGAGACAGCTAACATGACAGGGTCTCTGGAGGGCATTTGCTTTCCACAAACTGAATTTTGACAGAGGGTGAGTGAGTGATGTCTGGGCCACTACGGGCAACAATCTGTAAAGGGGAGAAGCAGGGAAGAGGTTCCCTTTACTGGTTAAAATTTGAAGGAGAGGGCGGGCCGCGGTGGCTCAGCAGGCAAAGTGCTTGCCTGCTATGCCGGAGGACCTCGGTTCGATTCCCGGCCCCAGCCCATGTAACAAAAACGGAGAAACAGAATACAAGAAAATGTTTAAAGATGTTTCCCTTTCTTCCTTCCTTCCTTCCTTCTCTCTGTCTTTCCTTTAAAAAAAAAAAAAAAAAAAAAAAAAAAAAAAAAAATTTGAAGGAGAGTTGAGAACCTAGGTACTGAAAATTTTTTGTTGTTTTGTAGTTAAATGTAACATTTTAGCTTTCCTGGGACTTTAATTTTATAAAGGATTGACTTCCTTTCACTGCCAGGGACAAATCTATGATTAAAGCTTGTCCTCTCATTAAAATGCAACTTTGGTAAAATTTAAGGGGAAAAAATGGACTCCAGGTTTTCCCCAGATTGAGTTTACATTCCTTAGCTATAGAAACTCCTGGGCCAACAACACAGTCTTCTTTCTGGAAGGTGCCTTCTTAATGTAGAGAGGGTTGGTGACAAGCTGAACAGGGCTCAACATCCTGTTTTGCAAAAATATTTCCTCCAGGACACCCCAGCAAGCCTCTTTCCCTTGGAATCTGGCCTTCAAATTTAAGCCATTCTTTTCTATAACTCTCAAGGTGTCAGCCAAACACCAGCATCAAGACCTAAAGACATAGCTGCCTTTTGGCTAGAAGTAGTACTTTTTCTCTCCTTTTTTGAATGCCTAGTTAAAGAAGGGATGATTTCCTAAAACCTACCCATTAAATTGTTTATTATAATAAGGAATCATCCAAAATGTTTTATTTCTTCAATTTCAAAATTTTTTGAAGTGCTTTTACAGATTTGTTCAATATACCATGGAACATTATATGATACTTCATACTGAAAACCATGGGTTATTTGCAATAGATATATATTACAAACAGAAAATATATAGTAACACAATAGTATAATAACATGCCCTGTTTATAATATCTGGCATCCACCAGGGAAATATGGAAAGTAGGGGATAATGCCTTTTAATCCAATGCTATACAACTTTTCATTTCCACTGTTTGTTGCCTTGAGACTTAGCAAAAAGTGCAGGATGGCTTGCCATGTGTGTTTGATGTGATCCACCTAGCTGACAAGAGTCTGATGCTCCTGGAGAGTAATGGCTTGGATACAAAATTTATATTGTGAGGAGATATAATGATCCATAGATGTGCATTATAGTTAATTAGCACTATAATAGTCATTTGCCATTGAGGACACAACACACATGGCCTCCTTCTGAGAGCCCAGGCCTACAGTATAAAACTTGTTATGTAGAAGTGTATCTCAGTGTCTTACAGCCACTCCTCACCTCTGGGCTTGATCACTTATTTAAGACAATTTTTAATGCTCAGCACCTGTGTACTTTGCACAGTTCTAGCATTTCCTTAGGCCCACAGTGATGTTTGCAGAATGCCTAGAACCTCACTTGTAATGGGGTTTGGGCAATGGATTTTAAATTGATGTCTTGCTTGTAGTCCAAAATAAGGGCTCCCATGGAGAACAACTACAGAAACAAAGTTCCTCATTCGTGGTCTGTGCTAAAAGGCTGTACTTCAGACCCTCTGTCTGTCATACTGGAACCACCTGGCACATAAATTGGCTGTTGTAAATTCATTGCACCAGTGCAACCAAGAGGATCATTGCCAATTTACAGATGCACCCAGTAGAGACTGGCAGCACCCTAATAGAGAAATGGATGTGACAGGTACCTGGAGGAGTACACCTCATGGGGGCTTTCCCCTTGTCAGTCTGCAGAATTTAACAGGAATGGATGGAAATGCTTGTATTATGTGGGACTATACATGGATAGAAAGGAGATCCTAAAATAATCACGATGGAGAAATAAAGGCACACTCTCTAAGGAAGCATCTCTAAGTGAAGTAATTACATTCTAGGGACAGCATCTCCACTAACATTTTATGTCATTTCATTCTGTGAGTTAGATTCAGTTACAAAGGAACTAACAGTGTAGCTCCAACATAATGACAGAATATAAAACATTGCTCATTCTCTTTGCCCAGAGGAAGCAAAAAGAGAAGACTCATGTTAAAGGCGAGGTAAGCCATTCTAAAGAAGTAAACTATTTTCAAATGGATAGTGAAATCAGCCTCACATGGACCTCAGATCCACACCAACATCCACCTCATTGTCTGTAAAGTGCTTTATTTTTATGGGAAGTGCTGATGTATAAAAAAATGTCAGACAACATTCCTTAAATAAAATTTGTTCTAGTTTTCTAGCTGCTGGAATGCAACACACCAGAGACAGATTGGCTTTTAATAAAAGGGGATTTATTTCATTAGTTCTTCAGAGGAAAGGCAGCTAACTTTCAACTGAGGTTCTTTCTTACATGGGAAGGCCCAGGGTGATCTCTGCTGGCCTTTTCTCCAGGTCTCTGGGTTCCAGCCACTTTCTCTGGGGTGATTCCTTTCTGCCTCTCCAAAAGCCTGGGCTGAGCTGCGAGTGCTGAGATGAGGTATGCTAAACTGCTTTGGCTGTTCTATGTTGCACTCTCTCATTTAAGCACCAGCCAATTAAATCAAACATCATTCATTGCAGCAGGCATGTCTCCTAGCTGACTGCAGATGTAATGAGCAACAGATGAGGTTCACATACCATTGACTCATGTCCACATTACAGAACTAGGTACCTTCACCTGGCCAAGTTGACAACTGAATCTAACTACCACAAAATTTAAATTGCACATTTGAACAACTGACCCAGTGCAACAATTGAAACCAAGTAATATCTGCAAGTATGCATGAAGATTGTCCAGTCTGGGGAACTGATAACATTGTTACTTTCTTGGACTAAAAGGATAATTTCCCTAATGGACTTCAAGGCCCATTAATTGTGATTCCCCACCTGGAAAGTGACAGTGTCCTGCTCATATCTTGAGTCACAGAATTGCCTATAAAGGTTAGAGTATTTTAAAATATTTTTATAATACCTAAAAGCAAACTACCACCACAGCCATAACCCATTTAGTGTATAAAACCATGAAGAGACCAACAAGCATTAAGAATGTCAATGTGAACAGTATTTGTGATGCAGAGTTTCCACTTTGCACAAACCACCCCCAAACACCAAAAATATGAATATAAAGGGTTCATTCTTTCACAAATCTTCTTCCAAAGTTTGATTTTTTTTAAAGTAATTTTACCAAGCTACACACATTTGTACTGCCATCTGGTAGGGGGTACATGATCAGCCCAAGCCCCAGGCATCCTGTGTTCAAGAAAAATGAAGAGAATGAGACTGTAATGGGGAAAAAATTGTACAAAGTACATATTTTCAAGGGAGGTGGTTTCACCTACCAGAGCATTTTGGTTCATTTGTGGCCAATGTTTTAGACAGGAAAGCTTGCTACTTCACAGCCTCAATTGTATAAAGTCAGTTCCTGTGTTTACACCCAGTTGCTTAAATCAAGTCTCAAGGAAATGGAGAAAAACCAGCCTGCGAATGGGAAATTTATTGTGACTTGTCAAGCTTTTGCCAAGGAGACTCCCCTCTTCACCATGAAAGCAAGGGCTGATATTTGTCAAAATGCCAAAAGTGATACTGGTAATTTCAGCAAGTGCTTCATACCAAAAGAGAGCCAGTGGGAACTTGGCAGTGCACCAGCCTTCAAGTGAACCATCTTTGGCAGCCTCTACCCCCACACAAGATCCCTGACTGTATTCTGCTTTTCTTACATCTCTAGGGCTGTCCCTGGTGTGAGCCCCAGCAACCCTAACCTTGGTCCATACCAGACCGTGCCCCAAACAAATACACAAAACCAAACAATTATCTGGTAAAGAACAAGAAGGAGATGGAGATCAGGGGCTACCCAAAAGTGAATGCACCATGCATTTCAACTGAGCTGAGAGAGAGAATCCCTCCTTCTGAGACATCTGGAGAAAAATTTCACCCATCCTGTGCTAGGAGAATAAATGAGAAGGTAAAACTCTTCTACAACTTTTAAGAAACTCTTTTGGTTTCAATTTATTACTGCATCAAGGGTGGCAAAATCTCTGGTTGAAAATAAAACATACATACAGGGTGGGCCACAGTGGTTCAGCAGGCAGTGTTCTCATCTGCCATACTGGAGACCCGGGTTTGATTCCCGGTGCCTGCCCATGCAAAAAAAATACAATTTAAACCACAGAGATACCAAAATGAAAAAAGGGAATGTGTAGATAAAGTAATGAAGCACTGAAGAATATTTAAATGTTTATTTTTATGATAAAAATGATGCATTACCCTTTGATTAGAAAATACCTTTATACTGGGAAATGAAGTAACTTTATTTCTGAAACATTTCACCCCCCCAAATTTTTTACCATCCTTCTATCCTTTACCTAACATGTGAAATATATTACATCATACACATGTAATTTTGATGGAGACGTTTACTTAGTTTATAAACCATTTACCTTGTCCATATAAAATCTGAAATATAGGACCAAAGTCATTATTGAAATGATGTGTCAGTGATGTGTAGGGTTCAGTGGAAGGTCCTCTGTGGCTTTAGCTGTGGGACTCAGTGCCCTTTTCTGATGGACAGAGATTTACTGTGGTCCCAACATCCCAACACAGGGGAGATGCCTTTTGGAAAAAGTTAGAGGAATGCTGCATAAAATGCCAAAGGCATACTAAACAACTTAGAAACTAGCAAGACACAAAGTATTAGTCTATGGATGTGGCACTGGGACAAAAAATAATCCTTCATTTTACCTGCTTTGATCTTTTCAAACAGAAACTTCCTGGCTAGATTTTAAGATTTTAGTCTGGAAAAGTAACCTATCTGTGTTCAGTCTAACAGAGCCAGGAAGGCAAACTTCTCTTCTCTTTGCATGCACAGTGTTGTGTGTTTGTTAGGTGGTTGGTCTAGTTTGCAGCTGCCAGAATGCAATATACCAGAAATGGAATGACATTTAAAAAGGGGGATTTAATACATTGCTAGTTTACAGTTCTAAGGCTATGAAAATGTCCCAATCAAAGCAAGTCTATAAAAATGTCCAAACTAAGGCACCAATAAGAGGTTACCTTCAATCAAGAAAGGCCTATGAAGTTCAGGGATTCTCTCTCAACTGGAAAGGTAAGTCTTCTAGCTTCCTCTCCAGGCCTCTTGGTTCATGAAGCTCCCCCACGGACATTCTCCTTCATCTCCAAAGGTCACTGGTCAGTGGACTCTGCATCGTGGTGCTCTCATCCTTTTGAAAATGAGACTCTCTCCAAAATGCTTCCTCTTTTAATGGTTTCCAGTAAACTAATCAAGACCCATGTGGAACAGGTGGAACCACACCTCCATGGAGATAATCTAATCAAGTTTCCAAGTTTTATATTTCCAACATAAAATATTGAATAGCATTTAAAAGAAATGTTTGCTCCCACAAGATTGACTAGGATTAAAACATGGCTTTTCTAGGGTACATAAATTCTTTCAAACCAGAACAGTGTTGTTCTGAGAAAAACTACAATTTGATTTAAAAACTAAACACACTGAGGACTGTCAACCTCAACCTTGTCCTTTTAGCCTTGCAGGATTAAAACATTCCATCAAATGAAAGAGACCCTAGAGGAATCTCCAGTTCTTTGCTCTGGTTAGTGATTCTAGAGCCCTGCACTCTGGCCCCTTCAGCAGCCTATTTGGAGCCTGGGAGCTGTCATCTCCCTTACTGTACTGAATTAAGTCATGTGTCCTCATGCAGCAGCTGAACCTCCCTGCATGTGACTAAAACCTTCCCAGCTGGTGAGGCCTCAGGATGAGTTTGCACATCCATACTTGTGGAAAAGGAAGGGACTTACAAATACCACTGGATTCAAGTAATTCATTCAGACTAATGTGACCATCTTGGCTACAAAAAGCTGGAAGGGATTTAGGCATATGTAAGGCCCAAGGGAATTCAGTTTCAAGACTTAATAACTTCTACCTCCCATTTCAGTTTAGATATTTTGGGATGCAGTGCCTATTAGTTTTAATTGGACTAGTTAGAAAACAAGGTGACATAACCCATGGATTCTAATTAGCTTAAAATAGTTAGGACAGATAAAATGTCAATTGAATTTTGTGAGTCTGAATAGATCCATGCCAAATAGGAAAACAATTGAAAGCCACTGATGACTCCCAATAAATACTTTATTCTCTCAATTTTGATATTCACATACGTGCGCATGTATGTGTGTGTGTTGCATGTTAAAGGAAACTCTTTTCACCAGCCTTTCCATTTGTTTTTCATTCTGAACTGTCTGAGTTTTTACATACATGAACAAAGGGGAGCAAAGGTCAATCTGGCTGACCCCGCTCATCCAGCTCTGCTGGGACACCCATGGCTTATTCTAATGCCCCATGTTTGCTCCTGTACCACATTAAGAGCTTACAGCACAGGAAATGCTCAAATTTCCATGCTACCTTAGTGATGGACCAATAGAAGTAGTTTCTTTTGCTTACCATGCCTCCCCAAAACTATACCACTCACCCAAATTCTTCCCCTGCAGTAGGAAGCAACCTGCTCTGTTTGTGAGACTCACAACTAATTGAGCTGAGGACCCTCCATTTCAGAAATGAATTGCCATTAGGTCTGAGCCAAAGGTAGAGGACAACAGGGAGAGAGAATTAAAAATATCTTACAGAAGGAGCAGAATGCATTTAGATAACAGTATCCTAATTAGCATGTGAATTTCTCTTCAGCCCTCCACCACTGGGTTGGGGCTACCTCCACCAAACTCTTTAAACAGCATTTACAATTTCCTTTGGCTAACTGATGGAGCTCTTCCTACAAGACTTTTGCTATCTTCTTGAAACTTCCTTCTGCAGCAAATACCTTAATCTCCAGGTTTCATTCATTCTCTAATCAAATTGAAGGTTTTCTGGAATCTTACCAGTTTCAGTTCTTAAGGCTCACAGTAATTCTTTCGGAATAAATTGAATACCTGCCTCAGTTATCAACTGCACCTCACCTGTAACTTGCACCCTGTCCCATAACATAATGTGGTCCTATGGGCAAAAGATACAGGGAGAGCTTTAGAGCTGCCAAGGAGATGAGACCCTGGGAGAAGTGGGGCTGTAGTCTTCCCGATCCATGGAGAGCTATCCTATGCTCAGTCATTAGCCATTGGGTCTCAAGGGAAGTACCTCAGATAGCTTCTGACTGTCACAGGAGCAGACAAACTGCTCCTAAAGTTTGGTCTCAATATTCTAGTTCTTAGAAATGCAAATTGATCAACAAATCTTATGATGAGGCATACTAGTCCAGTGTCTGTTTTGCAAAAATCCCATCTTGATAAATAAAATGTTACACTTCCCTGATCTGGAATTCTTGCTTTGTTGACATGAGAAATATTGTTGTATAAATAATATTTTATATTTAAAACTTATTCTGGGGGTTTCATTATTTTCTTCTTCTTGCTCCTCTGATTTTTCAAATGTAGTGTTTTTTTTAATAACACCTACACCTTGGGCTCTGGAAGATTATTTATTTGGGGGATTCATTGAGAAGTTCATTGCTTGTCTCTCTCAGTACACTCACTAAATAGGGTCTATCTCTGCTGGAAACAAGATTGAGGGTACTTTTTGTTTTGTTTTGGACACTATATGTCCATGGATGAATTTCTGTTCTCCTAAGTTGAAACATCATTCTGCTTATTTTTATTTTTTTTCTGATAAAATAGGAGGTTTAATGGGCAGCTATTTCCTAGGCAATTTCCTATCAATCCTTTTAGATCTCAGTTTGGATAATAAATTATATTGATCACAAAGTACTTGCATACGTACAGCTATTTTGAGGTACTGCAGCCCTCAGAAATGAACCTCAAGAGTTCCTCATGAAATTACAACATGGATAGGATAAAAATAAATGATTTGATTCACAATATTTCTTCAAATTTTGCAAGTTTCATATAGAAAATTGTAAAGTGATGGTCCTCCCTCACAATATACCATTTAAAGTAAAAACCTTCTCCAGGTGTGATGGAAGAAAGTTCAACAAAGGAAGAAGGGAAGACTAAGCAAGAATAAGCTTCTTTGAAACTGACCCTAAAGATTGATAAGTGGGAAACTGAACACTGGACATCATGTATGGTTACCCAGGAAATAACATGACATGGAAAATATTGGTAAATAAAACCCACATGTAAATCCAAAAGACCTCAAAGAAAAGACTGAAATTTCTTCTCTTTGTGTTTCAAAAACAATTCCAGAGTTCAAAGTAATAAAATGCTGCCACAAATGTATATAAAAACAATTAGTTGTGCTCATAACAAATAAAGCAAGCTACATTCAGTTATCTTTCACACACATTTAATTTCAGGCCAAGGGTAAGAACTGTCCACTCTGCTTCATAAAATCTAGAATAGAAAAATCCATGCCCAAATCTTTTTTAATTTCAAATGATTCCTTCTCATGAGATGACTAAAAATGTCTGTGCGGTGAGATTTGTTACATTCACACTAAGCTAGAATAGGAAGTATATAAAACTACTGTCTTAGAATTTCTACATTAACAAACAGTAGCTGTTTTAGAAGCATTGCCTAGAGTAAAACCTAGCTGCTTTAATTTTCTAGGCATCTTCTACTTACTTACAATGGATCCCTCCAGACTTCCACAAATTGAGCTTTGTTAAAAAAAAATCCCTTTTTGTTTATCAAACTCACTGCTTCACCATTAATAAAACAGAAGACTTAAAGGTAAATAGGAACATCAGAAGGTAGTTCCCCTCTGGTCCTGCAGTTTTTCCATGTATTCTTCTAAACTCCTAGGAGTCTCCCAGCCCCATCTTGGCAGGCCCACTTGAGGTTGTCATCACTGTCAAACTTGACTCTTTTCATTTTTGAGTTTGAAGAATTTATAGGGTCAGCTTTCATTACTTTCCCACAGATAGAGTCAGACAATCTGAGAACTCAGCTATGGAAAGTCTTCTGGGAGCTGCCATTGAGAAGAAAATCCCTCTTCTCAAACTGCTGTCCCCTGCCTACCATGGTTGTGTACTCCTCTGATGGGAGGGTCATGCCAACAGGGTTCTCCAGCAGCTCCCTCTCATTCTCCAGCCAGATCCATTCATAGGAATTGGGGATGTCAAATTACTCACTCATGGCAAACTTTTTGTGACTGTATTTCCTAACAAATGCAACACAGTTGATTAAGAAAACCAGAATGACCAGGCAGAAGAAGCACAGCAGGGTGCACATGCCAACCTGCAGGTCAGTCCCACTTAAGTCACTGACAGGTCATCGAGATTATTGGGATCTGGCTACTTCCCTCCAATGGAGCAGCTTGTGAAGAAATTTGGATCATCACTCAAGTAACTTCCCTTCCATAGGAGACTGTGGGGTTGTGATTTTTTTGGTGCTTTCCTCTTGGACAGTGAATGCAACATGTTGCAACCACACCTGAACTGCTCTCTCCTGATTTCCTTCACATTCTATGGAATTACTGATGTGGTCTTTACATTCCCAATTTATGCCCTCAATGCCAATGCTGTGTCCTTGGTGCTCATTCTTTTTTTTTTCTTCAAATTTTGCTCTGATTTTTCCTTCACCCACAGTAAACAAACTTTTCCTCTTTGTCTTCTGACAAGGATTACTGACCATAAGTTCAAACTTAATCAAGGGTCATGGCTCTTCACCTCCTGCAACCATACAGGACACTTGGAAATTTGGCTGGATAGACACCACCATTTCATCCAATGATGAGACAATGATTGGAAAATCCTTGTGATCATAAATGTCTAAAGGTGTCACTGAACCATCAATGAATAAAATCCAAGTGCTGACTACTGCTTTCTAAGACAAATGAAGCCAAAGCATTATGTTATAACCTAATTTCTGCAAATTTGAAAAAACAAATATGATTTCCTATATATTGGTCTTCAAATATACAGATTCAGAAAAATAAAGTCCTATATTTCATAATCTTGAACAGTTTTTGTCATGCCTTGAACTGGCATCAATTATTTACTATAGCCCCACTGGAGTATGAAACCAACATCATACATCAAAAAATGCAGTAAAATGTATATAAATTAATTATATGATGTATTAGTTAGGGTTCTCTAGAGAAACAGAATCAACAGGAAATATAAAATTTATAAAAGTGTCTCATAACCATGGGAATGTAAAGTCCAAAATCTGTAGGGCAGGCTGTGAAGCTGACAACTCCAATGCAGGGTCTGTACAAACTCCACAGAAGAGGCTTGCCAGCCAAAGCAGGAAGAGGAGAGAAACTATCTCTTCTCAATCCTCCTTAAAAAATTTCCACTTATTAGATTAAATATCACTCATTGCAGAAGACACTCACCTTGGCTGATTACAAATGGAATCAAGTTTGGATGTAGCCGACATGATCATGATTTAATTCATGAAATGTCCTCATAGCAACAGACAGGCCAGCACTTGCCCAGCCAGACAAACAGGTGCCACCACCTGACTGAATTGACACCTGAATTTGGCCATGATAGTCCATCCCTTCTCAACTTGGCAGCTATATACAACACCTTAAACCATACTTAACTTCTAAGTAGAAAACAATAAAAGACATTTTTTTCCTCACCTAACAATACTTAACAATACCTATACAAACCAGAAACACATTAAGTCTCCCCAGAGTAAGGTGCAGATCCTTGGATAATATACATTCTTAAACTTGATCCCTTACAAATTAAATACTACAACATCAACAAAACAGCTTTACAGTCCTCATTTCTGTAACTGATCACATGGTCATAGTTCATATTTATCATTACCTTCTTCCAATACCCATTCCATGTTCCCTCTACCCTCAGCAAGCACTTCAGCTGGCCATGGTTCTTTGCCTGGTGGGGTGATCCAAACCTTCATTCCTGAAGTTTCAGAGAGATTGGTAGTCCTGCCTGGATTGGGTTGTTACAGTTTTCCATTGATTTTAATCAGGTCTAAAAGGCACCTTATGGGATCTCCTATATTCCAAGAACTCTTCTTTACTTCTATTGTGTAGTTGCAGTCCTATTTCTCCTGATAGTCAGGGTCAATCACCCCAGCCAGTAACGTAATCCCCTTCTTGGCTTGTGGATCCAGTGCCATAAGTAGACCAAAGTGACCAGGTGTCAGTCTTAGATTCCAGTTCAATGGAATAACTGTTCTTTCTCCTGGTAGAAGTACTCCCCCTTTTGGAACTAAAACCTGTAGACTATTAGAGCTCAAGATTGCAGGGACAGGAAGCAAAAATTTTTCCAGTGGATCACTAAGGGTAATAGTGAGTGGTGCCACTCCCATTTTCACCCCTTGGTTCCTAGACCCATGGACCCTGGCTATGGGAGAAACAGCACCATGCAGTGGATCCTGATTCAGAGCATACACAGCTTCCTGGAGAATACTACCCCAGCCCTTCAAGGTATTGGCATTTAGTTGGCCTGTCCTTGAGTTTTCAAATAGCCATTCCACTGTTCTATCAATCCAGCTGTCTCTTAATGATGGGGAAGATGGTAAGACCAGAAAATTCCATGAGCATGTGCCCATTCCCACACTTTATTTGCTCTAAGGTTTGTTCCCTGATCAGAAACAATCCTGTGTGGAATGCCATGATGATGGATAAGGCATTCTGTAAGTCCATGGATGGTAGTTTTAGGAGAAGCATTGTGTGCAGGGAAAGCAAACCCATGTCCAAATGATGTATCTATTATAGCTAGAACCAACCACTGGCCCTTCCATGAAGGAAGTAGTCCAATGTAATCAACCTGCCACCATGTAGCTGACTGGTCACCTCGAGGAATAGTGTCATATTGGGGGCTGAGTGTAGGTCTATGCTGCTGGCAGATCGGGCACTCAGCAGTGGCTGTAGACAAGTCAGCCTTAGTGAGTGGAAGTCCATGTTGCTGAACCCATGCATAACCTCCATCCCTACCACCATGACCACTTTGTTCATTAGCCCATTGGACAATGACAGGAGTTTCTGGGGAAAAAGGCTGACTGGTATTGACAAGACGGATTATTGTGCTGGTTTGAAAGGATGTATGTCCCCTAGAAAAGCCATGTTTTAATTGACATCCCATTTCATAAAGGCAGAATAATCCCTATTCAATACTGTATGTTTGAGACTGTAATCAGATCATCTCCCTGGAGATATGATTTAATCAAGAGTGGTTTTTATGAACTTCATCTGCCTTATTGAACCAAGGTATTTTTCCCTGGATGCCTTTGATTGGCCATTTCTATAGGCTTGTTGCAATTCGGACATTTTCTCAACCTTAGAACTATAAACTAGCAACTTATTATATTACCCTTTTTAAAAGCCATTCTGTTTCTGGTATATAGCATTCTGGCAGCTAGCAAACTAGAACAGTCATCTTATTCACTTGATTATTAAAACCTTCCTCTACTGAAGTCAGCTTCTGGTGCACATTCACATGGGACACAAATATCTTCATGTTTTAGCCCACTCAGAAAGGTTTATCCCATACCTCTTCCTCAGACCTCTTTGTTACCAGTTTTCCAATTATGATCTTTCCAAGTCCCTAGCCATTCAGCCAAACCATGCGCAACAGCCCAAGAGTCAGTATACAAATGCACCTTTGGCCAGTTCTCCTTCCTAGAAAAATGAACAACCAGGTACATTTCTCTATGTTCTGCGCACTAGAAGGATTCCCCATCACCAGTGGGGAATCTTCAAGGATAACCCAGAAAGGGGTTGTAGTGCTGCAGCTGTCCACTTTCAGGTGGTGCCTGCATATCATGTCAAATCATCTGTAAACCAGGCCTGAGTTTTCCCTTCCTCAGTCATTTCACTGTAAGGAACTCCCCAAGAGGCCATAGATCTGGTCTGGGAAATAGAAGGTAATGTGGAAGGAGTGGAGACCGCATGCATTTGGGAAACTTCCTTATGTAACTTACTTGTGCCTTCAGAACCTGCTACAGCCCTATCTCATGTATGTCATTTCCATTTTATGAAGTACTGCTGTGCATGCACAACTTTATGGCTTGGTGGGTCAGACAACACCCAGCTCATGATAGGCAACTCAAGTCTTATGGTAACATGGTAGCCCATGGTTAAGTGTTCAGTTTCTACTAAGGCCCACTAGCAGGCCAAAAGCTGTTTCTCAAAAAGATAGTAGTTATTTGCAGTAGATGGTAAGGCTGTGGTCTAAAACCCTAAGTGTCTGCATTGTGATTCTCCTATAGGGGCCTGTCAAAGGCTCCAAACAGCATCTCTACTTGCCACTGACACTTCCAGCAACATTGGATCTGGTAGATCATATCGTCCAAGTGGCAGAGCAGCTTTACAGCAGACTGGACCTGTCTCAGAGCGTCCTCTTATTCAGGTCCCCACTCAAAATTAGCAGCATTTCTGGTCACTTAATAAATAGGCTGGAGTAGCACACCCAAATGAGGAATATGTTGTCACCAAATCCAAAGAGACCAATTACACATTGTTCCTCATTTTGTTTGTAGGAGGGACCAGATGCAGCAATTTATCCTTCACCTTAGAAGGGATATATTGACATGCCTCACACCACTGGACAGCTAGAAATTTCACTGAGGTGGAAGGCCCCTGTATTTTTGTTGGATTTATCTCCCATCCTCTGACATGCAAATGCCTTACCAATAAGTCTAGAGTAGTTGCTACTTCTTGCTCACTAGGTCCAATCAGCATGTCATCAATATAATGGACCAGTGTGATGTCTTGTGGGAGGGAGAAATGATCAAGTTCCCTGCGGACAAGATTATGACATAGGGATGGAGAATTTGTATACCCCTGAGGTAGAACAGTGAAAGTATAATGCTGACCTTGCCAGCTGAAAGCAAACTGTTTCTGGTGGTCCTTAGTAACAGCTATTGAAAAAACAGTATCTGCCGGATCTATAGCTGCATACCAGGTACTAGGGGATGTATTGATATGCTTAAGCAGTGACACCACATCTGGAACAGCAGCTGCAGGTGAAGTTACCACCTGGTTGAGTTTAAGTTATTCCACTGTCATCCTCCAAGACCCATATGTTTTCTGCACAGGCCAAAGAGGAGAGTTGAATGGGGATGTAGTGGGACCACCCCTGCATCCTTCAAGTCCTTAAGAGTGGCAGTAATCCCTGCAATTCCTCCAGGAATGCAGTACTGCTTCTGATTTACTATTTTGCTAGGTAGGGACAGTTTTAGTGGCTTCCACTTAGACCTTCCCACCATTATAGCCCTCACAACACAAGTTAGAGAGCCAGCATGGGGATTCTGCCAGTTGTTCAGTATGTGTATACCAACTATGCATTCTGGAACTGGGGAAATAACAGCATAATCTGTCCAGGGGCCCACTGGACCTACTATGAGATGGTCCTGAGCTAAAGCTCCATCAATCATCTGACCTCCATAAGCTCCCACTCTCACTGGTGGACCAGAGTGATGTTTTGGGTCCCCTGGAATTAATTCACTTCTGAACTAATGTCTAATAAGCCCCCAAATATCTGATCATTTCCTTTTCCCCAGTGCACAGTTACCCTGGTAAAAGCCATTGGTCTCCTTGGGGAAGGCTTAGAGGAACACTGACAGAATAAATTTGTGGCAGTGTAACAGGGTTCTTCCCCAAAGGGACATGGCCTCCCCTTCATTCAAGGGGCTCTGGGTCTGTAAACTGTCTCAAGTCTAGAAATTGATTAAGGGGCCATGATTCTGTGTTTTCGTAATTCAAGTTAGACATCTGTTCACCTGACCTAGAACTACTTCTTTTACACAGCTCAAAAAAGAATTTAGTAGACTGTCCATCTATTGTACTATTAAGTACCCCATGATTTACTAACCAATGGTGCAAATCTCTGCATGTCAGATTATTTTTCTCCTGCTTTGAGTTTGCTTTCTATTATAAAAACCATGCCCACCCTGTCTTTGGTGACTATGTGCTGCCTCCTGGCTTCTGCAAACTTGGGATCTGATCATCCCCACTGTGTTTTAAGACTCCAGCTTAGTGATAGCAGTTACCACAGTAATATCTGACTTACAGAGAAATGCAACTACAGAGCTCTTCAGGGACGATGGCACTAGTCTCACAAGTTTATTTCTCACTGTTCTGGTGAAAGGTGTATCCTCTGGACATTACTGGGGTGTTAGAGCAGGTTTTGCATGATAAATCCACACTAACGTCCATTCTCTCTAAGCCTCTGGATTCCCTCCTCTGCATTATACTCAGGCAGTTCTGGCATTTCAACCTCAGGTAATATCATCCAACTTTTGACCTATGTTTCAGCCAACCATCTAAACAAACTGTTAATGCCTTTTCTAACCCTTTGTTCTGTAACATCGAATGCAGAATCTCTGCTTAGTGGGCATATATCAATAAATTCAGCCTGATCCAGCCATATATTCCTCCCACCATTATCCCACATCTGTAAAATCCATTGCTACACATATTCCCCTGATTTCTGTCTATATAAAATGGAAAACCCACATAGTTCTTTTGGTGTACAACATACCTCCTTATATTTGATACTTTATACCTCACCTTTAGGGGCCTTTTAGAACTTTAGTCTAGTTATAGGTCTGGAAGAAATGAGGGGTTGTGGGGGTGGGTCATGAAAAGAATTACAAATATCTTGCAAGTCATTTTCTTCAGAGCATTCATTTGCAGTTTCATCTGGTGAAACAGGATTAATCATTCTAGGGCTAATCCCTTCATGTGGAGGTTGGGTGGCCAACTCCTCAAGGCAGGCTAGAGGTGTGGTGGCTATGTCCTATTACAGGGTTATCAAGAGAAGACTCAGCATGACCTAAGATTTTAACCTCGCCACCCACATCATTATCAATCCATATGTTGCCATCCCATTTTTCGGGGTCCTATTCCTTTCTAATCAATGTCCTCACTTTAACAGCAGACACCATACAAGATTGAGATTTCAGTCTATGTTGTAAAATTAGTACTCTAACAATAAGATTCTGAGTCTGATTTTCAGAGATCTCAAGTCTACAGCTACACAAAATAAGAGTTTCCTTTAGGACACTCAGAAGCATTTACCTTTAGCGGATGGTGCATAATCTTCTCATTGAAGCATTAAGCCCATTCCTTTCACTCATCAATGTATACAGTGTATCTAACAACAACAAGCCAATATCTCTATATATGTCCTAGTTCCACAAAACTCCATAAAGGTGTCAAAAACATTATCCCCCAGTGCCTGGCTTCATATAAACAAAGCATTAGAAGAATCGAATGGTGGTATTTTGACTCTCTTTTGCCAACTCACACCAATTGACAGCATCATTCTGATTACAGGAATCAGATTCCTTAGTGCTTTTGAGTCCAGTCAGAATAGATAACCAATCATAAAAACCCATTTTTAAGATTCTGTTTCTTAAGAACCACTTCTGATATCAAGCTGTATTAGTTAGGGTTCTCTAGAGAAGGAAAATGAACAGGAAATATTCATAAATATAAAATTTATAAAAGTGTCTTATGTAACCCATGGGAATGTAGAGTCCAAAATCCATAGGGCAGGCTGTGAAGCTGATGACTCCCATGGAGGGTCAGGATGAACTCCAGAGGATTGTCTTGCCAGCTGAAGCAGGAAGGGAAGCTCTCTCTTCTGAATCCTCCTTAAAGCCTTCCACTGATTAGATTAAACATCACTCATTACAGAAGACACTCCCCTTGGCTCATTACAAATGGAATCAGTTGTGGATGCAGCCAACATGATCACGTTTTAATTCTATGAAATGTCCTCATAGTAACAGACAGCCCTCACTTTCCTAACCAGATAAACAGGTACCTCCACTTGGTCAAGTTGACACATGAACCTGACCGTGGCGCATGACAAAAATAAAATTTGACTTTCACTTTTCCAAAAACATTTGAAAGATCAAGCAATTTATCCGAATAAATTTCAGGTGCAGCTACTGCTCAAGATAATAACGCATTGAACATTCTTTATTAGGAAGTGAATGCTGATGAAGCAAAGCATACATGGGCTGGAAGTACGTCAGGAAAACATACGTTATGAGACTGGCTTGCTTGAAAAACACAGGACCCCTGGCACCTTAATAATTGACTTGATAAAAGTTTAATGAAGGGAAAGTATTTTAGAATTGACAATAATTGCAGTCAACATTTGCTATAAGCCATACATGCTTGAGTAGCTCAAACAGAATTTTCAAGTACCAAAACCCATCTGCTTTTTAAGTGAAAACATACAATTCTTTGTACGTGGTCTAGCAGTAGATTATACCTAGCTCAGAGAAGCACACTGGAAAGCAAATAGCATATGGGCAGATGGTCAATGTGCAGACATAAAACAGGATAGTTTATTCAAGTTAATGAGCCCTTTTCTCAGAGATAGGGCACATTGGTTAAGAGGTAGGAAGAAACTTCAGGAATCAGTTGTCCTTGCAGCAAGTGCTCCAGGGCTTTCATTTGTAGGGTGTGATAACAGAAAGGGTGTCATTTCAATTGCTCAGGGACACAGGGCCCTCTGGGAATCTTGCCTGTTGTGGTGCTCAAAGAATGTCCAGGACAGCTGCTGTTGTGATGATGATTCCCCTCTCTGTTCTGTGAGGCTGCATGGAAGGAAACAAGCCAGCCACCAGCTGTGTGCCCCGGTCTTCAACAGTAATGCAGTCATCAGGAAGAGCACTGTTTTCTCAGCTTGGATGGAGTCAGAGAGAGGCAAGAAGATCTTCAAAAGTGTGTGAGAAGTCTCAGGTCTCTTCTACATGGAGCCCTTGTAAACTCATTAATTGACATTCCCTCCAGTGTGTTCTCCTAATTCTTTGCTCAAAAAATGCACTCACAGAAATGGCTTAGGAATGGGCCCTGCTAATTTTTCTTGTATCTGTCAATGAAAGGAGTTTTATAAAGATCACCCTGGTCCATTTCCTCTCCCTTGATTCATGCAATGATAGTCCAAGTGAATACTCTGAAGAAATTTAAGGGCCAATCTCTTACTTGGGCACACAAATAGTAATGTTTTTCCAACAACTAATATTTTTATACTTTGAAAATGGCAGAAATGTGGTAAAACTGAAAGGAATACAGCTTAGTCATCTTCTCCTGCTCAGATTCCTTCTGTTGGGCAGTTATGTGTTCATTAATGAAAAATAATACTGATTATGTGGGCCATTGTCTCATCAGTAAGTAAACCAGTTAAAGTTTGAAGGGCAACACAGTGTCCTAAGAGGCTGTCCCTCCTAATTAACCACCTAATTTACAAGCAGTGATGATTAAAACCTGTAGAAAAACATGGGTTAGGCAGAATTTCTAGAATAGCCCACAAAGGACATCATACCCTAACCCTGGAACCTGTGCCTAGAGATCATTCCTGTCTCTATGTTTGGTAGTTTCCTTGACCTTACATGCAAAACATGAACAATGACAAAAGTAGATAAATAGAACCTCCATGAAACTGAATACGTTTGTTTCAAATGATTTTGTTAAAATGATGAAAAGGCAGCCAACTCAATGGGGAAAAAATATTTGGAAATCACATATCTGATAAGGGTTTGATATCCAGAATATACTCAAAAATAAAAAGAGAAACAACCCAATTAAAAACTTGGCAAAAGACATGAATAGACATTTCTCCAGGAGGAAATATAAATGGCTAAGAAACACATGAAATAGGTTCAACTTCACTAGCTATTAGGAAAATGCAAATCAAAACACAATGAGATATCATTTTACACCTACTAGAATGGCCACTACTAAACAAATAGTAGACTATTAATGTTGGAGAAAATGTGGAGAAATCAGAACACTTATTCATTGCTGGTGGGAATGCAAAATTATGTGGCTGCTGTGGAGAACAGTTTGGCAGTTGCTCAGGGAGCTGTGTATAGAGTTGCCTTACAACCAGGCAATCCCATTACTGAGCAGACATTTGCAAACCAATGATCATAGCAGAATTATTAACAATTGCCAGAAGATGCAAACAACTCAATTGCCCACCAACAGACAAGCAGATAAACAAAATAGGTCTATCCAGGTGACAGAATATTATTCAGCAGTAGGAAAGAATGAAATCCTGATGCATGTGACAACATGGATAAACTTTGAGGGCATTTTTTGAGGGAAATAAGTTAATCACAGAAGGACAAAAACTATATGATCTCACTGATATGAATTAATTATAGTGTGTGAACTCATAGACATAGACTCTAGAATATAGGAGAAGAAGGAAGCTTCTTAACATGTGCAGAATTTTAAGAATTCTTAAATTGGGAATGCTTAAGATGTGCAGAATTTTGAACTTAGTTAAACCTAAATGTATGAAAATAGATAGAGGTGATGACAGCACATTACTGTGAGATAAATAGCAGTGCTTAATTATGTGTGAATTTGGTGGAAAGGGGAAGTTTAAAGTAATATATGTCAACAGAAATAAAGTTAGAGGTTAATACACTGGAATGTATTATAGAGTGAGATGATGACTGTGATACTAATATAAAAAAAAAAGTCCTCCATGAGCTAGTACATATGTATGAAAGTATTACAAGGAGTTAATAATAGAAGGATATATGGGAAGAAACACATGTACTGCCAACCATGGACTATAGTTAACAGTAATATCTTAATATTCTTTCATCAATAGTAACAAATGTAGCATATCAATTCAATGTGCAGAAGATAAGAGTAACAAGAAGTTTTGAGGTTTCTTCCTTTCTTTTGGACTAATAATCCACAGTTGATCATGGTGAGAAATAGACAACTATGATGATACTGTGAGCCACTGAAAATATACTTTATTTGGATGGATGAAATGGTGTGTGAATATATCTCAATAAAATTGTATTAAGACCAAAAAAAAAAAAGAAAGACTTGTCTTGGACATACTGTCACAATCCAGCTCAGGCCAGTGCTAAACCAACACAAGTGACTCTGAGCACCTCCACAATGGAACCACCTGGCATCCAACTGCAATGTCTACATCACCATTCAGAGCAAAGCAGGTATTGGTGGGATCTCTGGGGCATGCATGTTACCCTGGGGCTGGACAGCCACCATGATTCTCCCATTTCTTTGGTAAGGCAGTGTGGAGTTTACAGGACTAGACACCTTCAAGGGCCACCACTTTATTTTGTATATCCTTGAAACGGTTGCCTTTCTCATCCAGAGGGATAAGGAGTACAGAGGATTGTGGTGACCAAGGAGAGAGCCCAGGTCTCCACTCTCCATACCCTCCTCCTCCTTCAAAGCCCAGACTGTATTTCCCCTAAATCAGACCAAGGATAGAAGCTGCCCCTTTTTGTAATGAATTCATTCTATCACACTCATGGTGAAGAGAACAAAACTTACCATTTATTCCCAATTACATGTGCTGAAAGTGCAGTAGGTTCCAAGTAACATGCAGGAATATTAGCACTGCTTCTTTTCCCCTTTATGTAAAGCTATCCTGGAGCATGTGAGAGTCAGAGAAGTTTTCTCAAGAGCACATGAGCAGAGAAACCAGTGCATGGGGTCTCCACCCCACCCAGGTGAACCGCCCTGCCACATCACCCCCACATCACCCACTATTCTACCTAGTCTTTCTTGAGAATTAAAAAAAAAACACATATTTAAAAATATACATTTTTATTGACAAGTCTTCAGACACATGTGGTCCATATATGGTGTGCTGGTTTGAAAGGATTATGTACAATAGAAAAGCCATGCTTTCATACTGATCCATCTTTTAGAGGCAGTCATTTATTTCAATCCCTATTCAACACTGTAGGTGGAAACTTGATTATTTCCACAGAGATGTGACACAACAAATTGTAGGTATTAACCTTTGATTAGAGGGATATGTGACTCTACCCATTCAAGGTGGGTCTTGATTGGTTTGCTGGAATCCTTTAAAAAAGGAAACGTTTTGGAGAGAACTATGAGAACCATGAGTACCCAGGCAGCCAGAGAATTTTGGAGATGAAGAGGGAATATGTCCCCAAGGGAGCTTCATGAAACAAGAAGCCTAGAGAGAAAGCTAGCAGATATTGTCATGTTGGCCATGTGACTTTCCAGTTAAGAAAGAAACCCTGAACATCATCAGCTTTCTTGAACCAAGTAAACTTTCCCTGGATGCCTTGGTTTGGACAGTTCTATAGCCTTGGTTTAATTTGGACATTTTCACATCTTTAGAACTGTAAACTTGTACCTTATTAAATTCCCCTTTTTAAAGACCATTATATTTCTGGTGTATGACTGCCAGCAAACTAGAACACATAGTGTACAATCAATAGCTCAAAATATCATGATTAATTGTACATTCATCACCATGATCATTTTTAGAACATTTGCATCACTCCAGAAACAGAAATTAAAAGAAAAAGGCTCACACATAAAATCCCCCTTACCCCTTCCTCTGATTGACCACTAGTCTTTAATCTATCCCATTTATTTTACCCTTTATTTCCTTATTATTTATTTTAATCCATATTTTTTTAATCATCTGTCCATACCCTGGGTAAAAGAAGCATCAGACAGAAGGTTTTCATAGTCATATAGTCACACGGTAAAATTATAGCATTATACAATCATCTTTAAGAACCAATGCTACTGAAACACAGCACAACAGTTTCAGGTACTTCCCTCCAGCCACCCAATACACCATAAACTAAAAAGGGACATCTATATAATGCACAAGACTAACCTCCAGGAAAACTTCTCAACTCTCCTTGTAAGCAATCAGCCACTGAAACCTTATTTTGGTTCATTTCTCTCTTGCTCCTTTTGGTCAATGTGGCCTCTCTCTCTCTCAGACAACACGAGAAGCAAGCTCATTGCCTTCCCTCTATGTGGGACATGAATTCCAGGTCTATGGACCTTCCTGGCAACATGGGACAGAAATCCTAGAATGAGCTGGGACTCAGCACCAAGGGATTGGGAAAACCTACTTGACCCAAAGGGGGAAGAGAGAAATGGGACAAAATAAAGTGTCAATGGCTGAGAGATACCAAAAAGAGTCAAGAGATTATCCTGGAGGTTGTTCTTACATAGTAAGTAGATATCACCTTTTTAGTTATGGCATAACAGAGAGACTGGAGGGAACTGCCTGAAAATGTAGAGCTGTGTTCCAGTAGCCATGTTTCTTGAAGATGATTGTATAATGATCTAGCTTTCACAATGTGACTGTGTGATTGTGAAAACCTTGTGTCTGATGCTTCTTTTATCTACCTTATGGACAGATGAGTAAAACATATGGATTAAAAATAAGTAGATGATGGGGGAAACAAATATTAAAATAAATTTAGAAGATTGAAATGCTGCTGATCGGGGAGGAGGAGGGGTAAGGGGTATGGTATGTATGATTTTTTTTCTGTTTTCTTTTAATTTCTTTTTCTGAATTGATGCAAATGTTCTAAGAAGTGATCATGATGATGAATATACAACTATGTGGTAAAAAAGAATGTTCATATTGTATGTTGATTGGTTTTATTAATAATTTTTTTTAAATGTAGTTCTTGAATAATTTTGGAAATTAGCAAAGGCTTCTTATTTGAACTTTTGTGGTTTCTCCACTTGAAAGGGGTCTAAATCTCAGCAGACTATGCTGTCAGTGAGACCTGGCAGTGAGTGTGAGCTACATGACCCTGAGCAAGTCCTCACGTTCACTTAGCCCCTGTTCCTTCCTGGATCAGGGCTAATAATGGAAATATACATTTATTGAACACTGATAACATGGTTTCACATGTAAATATATTCCTTGTGCTGTAGACACACAATCTTAACTCAATATTTCAAATGAGGAGTTGATTTATATTTTTCATATACAGATGGTCATCACCTGGTTAATTCTGTTTCTATCCAACATTGTTTCAATCATTTTCTAACCAAGTTAAGCTTCTATTGCACCTCATGTTCCACTTCCTTAGAATAATAATTTTCATAAATTGAAGATGTCAAAAAGGTTATAACCTGTTTATCATCAACTCTTCCAAATTTTCCTTGTCAGAGAATTGCAAAGCTTCTCTTCCCCTCTTTGAGATTACTGTTCTCCATTTTGGGGAGGCTCCAGATTACTTAATTTAAAGGGAGAAATGAATACCAGAAAGACATTTCTTCTCTCTATATTATAAGCACTGTATATTCTGCTTAAGTTTGTTGTAAATATTTGGAAGATGAAATTAATCTTGAATTGCCATGGAAGTTATAATAAATAATTTATGTTTGAGGCATTAATAAGGCTTACCCTCAACTGCAGAGATAGAAATAGTAGAAATATTAAAAAGTGAGAATACATATTCATATGTACTTCAGGTCAAATCTGGAAGTCTGAATAAACTTGAAATCATTCTATTCTTTACCCTCTGCCCCAGTCATACAGTTTATTTGAGTGATTTATGTATAACTGAGGACACTGTTGTTTTAATAATAGAAAAAGATACAACATTTTTCTCATGTTGCCCTATTTTATCATTTATATCTTAGCACAAATTAGTATGTCCTCATTTTATCATGTCAGGGTTTTCATCAGATTTAAATATATATAGAACAAGAGTCAAAGAAGAACTCTTCAGACCCCTTTTATATTCATCAGGTAAAAAGAGTGACTTCCTTTTCTTTGCTTTTTGCTCTCAGAAACATGGATTCAGATACACTGCAAGCATTCCAGAATGCATTCACCTGCTCCATCTACAAGAGCTACTTCATAGACCCTGTCACCATGGACTGTGGCCACAGCTTTTGGAGACCCAGTCTCTACCTCTGCTGGGAGGACATCCAAACACTTATCCATTGTCCAGAGTGCAGAGAAACATCTCAGATGCTAGATTTCAATACCAATATTGTCCTGAGGAAGCTGACTTTCTTTGCCAGAAAAGTCAGACATGAGCAGAGCTCAGAGGTGCAGATCTGTGGGACCAACAAGGGGAGTGTTCTCATTTGCTAGCTGCCAGAATGCAATATATGAGAAATGGAATGGCTTTTAAAAAGGGAAATTTAATAAGTTGCTAGTTTACAGTTCTAAGGCTGAGAAAATGTCCCAGTTAAAACAATTCTATAGAAAGGTCCAGTCTAAGGCATCCAGGGAGAGATAACTTGGTTCAAGAAGGCCGATGAAGTTCAGGGTTTCTCTCTCAAGTGAGAAGGCACATGGCAAACACAGTCAGAGTTCCTCTCTCAGCTGGAAAGGCACATGGTGAACACAGTGTCATCTGTTAGCTTCTTCTCCTGGCTTCCTGTTTCATGAAGCTTCCTGGGAGGCATTGTCCTTCTTCATCTCCAAAGGTCGCTGGCTGGTAGACTCTGCTTCTCATGGCTATGCTGTTCTGCTTTGCTCTCTTTGAATCTCTCATTCTCCAAAGTGATTTCTCTTTTGCATGACTCCAGAAACTTTAACACGACTCCAGAAGACCCACCCTAATGGGTGGAGACATATCGTCACCTAATCCAGTTTAACAACCACTCTTGATTAAATCACATCTCCGGGGAGATGATCTAATTACAGTTTCAAACATTCAATGCTGAATAGAGATTAGAAGAAACAGCTGCCTTTACAAAATGGGATTAGGATTAAAACATGGCTTTTCAGGCTGGCCATGGTGGCTCAGCAGGCAGGAATGCTTGCCTGCGATGGCAGAGGACCCGGGTTTGTTTCCTGGTGCCTGCCCATGTAAAACAAACAAACAAACAAAAAAACATAGCTTTTCTAACCAGTACAGGGACAAAGGAGCTCTTCTGTGTGATTGACACAAACCTGCTCAGTGGACTGTACTCTGAGTCCCCAGATCATCTGCATCATAACCATGGACCCCTGGAATGGACTGCCAAGGAATACAGGGTGTGTGATGCCTAGAAAGCAATTTGGAAATGTAAAATCCTAAATCAGAAAGAAAGACAAGGATTATGAAAATGAATTTGATTAGAATTGGGGTGGTATATTTGCAATGTGCATTCCAGGACATTAATGTGCTCTCTCATTTTGTTGACCAACATTGACACAGTAGTCATAACTCAATTGAACCTTGTTGAGGGAAGTTTACCTAGAACTATTGGCCACATACTTGGAGTTGGTTCAATGGTTCAGTGTGCAGGAGGTGGTACCAGGAACACTTCTGAGTGCAAGTGGACTCATTCATGTTCAGTTTACCCAAAATCTGGGTTCAGTTTCTTGGGGAATGGATTATATTTTTTATAGGATCTTTTCAAGATCTCCATTAAATATTTCTGCCACCTCTAATGTCACAAATATGAAAATCAATTGAAGCTTAATATGAAAAAATCTAACTACCCCCATTATTGCACAAAACTATTATTTTCTCTTAATCATTACCTTTTCTCATAGGTAAGTGAGTGAAATCTATGAAAACATCATTGTCATTAGCAGTCTTCATTCTTTTGCAGGAGAAACATTTAAAGAAAATGGACTCTATGGAAAACAACTCAGAAACCACCAAAATCTAACTTAAGAAACTAGCAAAACCAAAGAAGTAGAAATATGTTGAAACTTTTTTTTAAATGCAGATTGTATAAGGCAGAGATATGTTTCCTAACTAGCTAAGGTCAAGTTATCAGTTAAAGGATATTGCATTCTTGGCTAGAAAATTAGTAAGTTCAAATATGTATCAATAATCATAAGTACAAAATCCTTTACATACTAGTGTAAATAATGCCAATATATGGGAAAGAGGGGGCATGATAGATATTTCAAGTCCAAACTTGATGGTTTGAATAGAGCTTCTCAGACACTGCAAAATATAGCTTTACACCTATGGCTTTGAATGAGAGGAGAGAAATGGTATAGTAGCTGGAGGAAAAAAAACAGACTTTATCCTTCATTAATCTGATTTTAAAATATGGTATTTACCTAAATATATTGAAATATGTAGGAAAGCCAGGTAGATGTAAAAGAAAATGTAAAAGATTCAGGTGAGGAAGGAAATGATTTGTGGATAAATTGAAAGAATGATGGGGAAAGGAAACAAGCAAGCAAGAAAGCCTGGTTCACTTTAGAGGGCTCAGTTTAAACAAGGGAGAGATGTGACCCCAGAGATGGATAGAAAGGACTAGCAAATATACAAGACAATTTGTGGCTGTTGGGCTGAAAGTATTGATGATGCCAAAATAATAATATTTGAAGTTTACTGGTAAGAATCAGGGAATGTGATCCTTCTAATCCAATATCCCTGCTCTTAAAGAAGATGATGATCAAGGCTCAATACCAGATGATACATCTATTTCTCTATGGGGAGGATCATCTCCATCTGGTGAGACTGAAAAAAAAGGAATTTTCCAACTACTCAAAGATAGTGAAACTATAATTGCAAAAGAATGAGGAATCCCCAGTGAAATATGCAGAGAGCTGACTGAGACCTGCCCCAAGTCCAACACAGACCTGCTCCAGGTGAGAGAGCCAGGTCCATGCTCAGAAACAGGAATCCTTTTCTAGTCAGCTTTGCCATGACAGTGTAATGTTACCTGCACGTGCCATCCCTCTCAGCTGAGGGCTACATGCCCTTTGACTTCCATGATTATGCTTGACCAATTGCTTTTTTCTCCATATCCTGGTAGCCTTTGAAGTATTTGCATTTTTTGATAGCATAGGATTTATTTTATCTAAATATTTCAGTGTGATCAGGAATAATATCCACACAGGCTGATTTTCTGAAATCAACAAAGTCTGTGATCAAGGGATCTTCAAGATCTTTGGGGGCATGTCTCAATTTTTGTTTCCCTAATCACTATCACCTTTGTTGGCCAATAAGAACAGATAGCTGAGGACATTAAGGCTTTGCCACTTGCCTTGGCAAGATGGTAAGAATTTGATAATGTTTCAATAGCTCAATATACTCCAGAAGTACTTTATTATTCACTTTCCTGTTTTGTTTTAACTATTGTCCAATAGGCAGGCAGCTCCCTGGGAGTAAGAAGGGGAAATGACACTGGAAAGCTGGTCATATGACTTCACTAGGCAGGGTCATTTGAACCCTTGCTTCTTATTTTCACCCTGACAAGGTCATGTTTGTAATTTTTTTTTCAGCTTTTGGTAGTAAAATAGTGTGATTGTTCCTCAGTGAGGACTAAGAAATGTATATTATTTCAGCTAAAATACAAAACAACAAATGAACTAGAGTATAAGCAAAAGTGCAGGAGAACTCTCATGATTCTGATTCTGATTCTGCTCTTTTTTTTACCCCTGCAGGACTTAGAAAACATACTGGAAAGGTGAGTTCATAAGACAATTTCTGATGTTTCAGAAAGTCCATCTTTGTTGATTAAGTGAACATATTCCCTTAGAGTGAATATCATTAATATCTCTGTGACTGTTTCTGATTTTGCTGCTAAAAAGACCCTAAATTCTTTGGGTCCTTGTTTTCAATTGTTTCCTTCTTATGAGGCTGAATTCAAATGTGTTGCAGTGTGGGATTTGTTCCTCTCCTCCTCTCCTTCCCCACACTCCACTAATCTTACTGAAGGGAAGAGGCTAATACATGGCAGAGGATGAAATGCCCCAGAGAGGTGGAAGTTTCTCTTGCTCACTCTTGCTCACATACAGTCCATCTGTCACTAAATAATGTTCTTTCTAGAGTAACAATAAGATCATGTTATTATTTAAAACCTTCCCATTAAACTTATAATAAAATTCAGACCAAAGCTCACATGCTCTAGCTTTCAAATCTCATCTCCCTTCAAGGAAAGACCACCCCCAGAAAGCACATGCAAATCAAATACATGGAAATCAGTAGACCATGATATCAGCTGAGATCACCAGCAAAACACAGGACCAGACTAATCAAAGGGAGGACTTTCTGTACTAAACTCTCCTAATGATATTCAATAACTGCATATGTCTACAGATGGAGGAGGCAGTGTTACATGGGTAATGGCCGAGAAAGCCTCTGGCCCTCTTCTATAATGTTATCCAAGGGTCCCTAAAAGGGAAAACAGCAAAAAAGTAGTATTAAACAATTTTATAATTGGAGGCAGTTATTGAAAAAACTAAAATTATATCATGCTTGCATTCAATGAGATGAGACTCTTTAACTGCTTACTCTTATGGTGCTGATCAAGGACAGTCTAATTCATCATAAGAGCAGTGTAATCCCTATCCATAATCAAACAAACCCCATAATTCCATAAACTATGCTACCAATATTTGTGATCCAGTGTTTATTCTCTGCTCTCTAATTCTCAGATCACCTTGAAAAATTGTTGCCCAGCACATGTCAGCTCTTCTAATGTGTTGAGAACAATTCATCACTGTGACCCTCTAGAGGAACTTTACCTCAGTGCCAATTTTTCTCAAGAAAAGAAAGCAAACACACTGTCATTTAGTTGTTTATTTGTATTGGCTAGATCTCAGGTGTCCTGCTTCCCAGTTTTCTGGAAGCATAACAGAGAACTGAGAATGACGACTTGTGTGAGATCTCCTCATGTAAGAAACATTCCATCTGTCAGTCCAGAACATTGACTCTTACCTCAGACCCAGTTGAGCATCCGTGATGGCCCATTCACTTAGCTGTGATTCTTACTTTGGGGCAAGTACATTGGCAGAGACATAATCCTGTGAAGAAAAATACATCATTACAGGGTCTAAAGATGTCTTTAGCAATCCACTTAAGAGGCTTCATCAGAATCCTCATGATAAGGTTTTCTGTGGTGAATTTGCTGCATAAATTGAGAAACGCAATATTAAATGCAAATGCAATTATTGTTTTCTAACTTGAGTCTCATTACACATCAGATGTACACATCAAGAATGCATCATCTTGATCATAAATGCATTGAGGTGGTCATTTGTTTTCTGTCCACTATTGTATCTTACTTTGTTGAACTACAGCAATGATCAAATTTGATAGATCCTCAAAAATGAAAGACCATTAGGAAATCAATCCTAAAGCATCAAGATTATTTTAGTGTCCTCCTTTGGCATTTTCATAGCACCATTTTTAGATTCGAAGTAAGGAATTAATATTTTTAAATATTGTCTCATTAAATGCCTCCTTATGAAGAGTTTGAGTTCTTTGAAAATATATGTGTGGTTTAATCACTTCTTCAATTTATAGAATTCATGTTTTGTGTTAATGAATGATAAAATTTTTTTAAAATTTAGGCTTTCAAACTCTTGATCTGCCACAATTTCATTTCTAACCATACTTTGCACTTACTGCCTCATATTTCATGTCATCAAGGATAGGAACCACTGTCCCTCAGAAATCTCTGCAATTCTATATTCTTGGAAATCCATAATCTACTTTTCTTTAGATCAAATTTTAATGGATTGAAAAGCTCTTTGCAACATTCAAAGTTTGTAAAGCTCCAGGAAAATCCAAGATTTGCCTTGTTCAAAGGATCATTTCATCACCTTTGTCCTAGTGATTTTTCTTGTGTCTGCTGTTTTAGTGCTTCACATGTATTTGTGGAAAACATCACTAATTTGTTTTAATTAATTCTTAAATTTTGCTAAAAATCATGTACTAAATTGCATAATCTTCAATAATGAAAAATATGAACTCCTTTTCTGTTCATTTTACTCAAGGACATGATTTATCTCAGGATGATCCACCATCAGTTACCATAATATCTACCCATGCTGGTTCTGATGTTACTGGGTCCTCTGCTTTACCTTCCCTACACTGCTTATGGTGGTCTCTCTATTTAGGTTTATTTAAAGGTTTTGGTTTTTTATTTCCAAAAAAATAGATCTAATTTACATTAAGAAGCTCTCTTCCAAATAACTATAAACTGGATATTAGTAGAGTAAATCTTATAGACTTCAAAATTGAAAGTCTGGAGGACATGGGGAAAATGAGATGAAGGAGCACTAAAAAAGCTGTGGTGGCATTGATTTCCCCTGTGAGCATTAATTCTCAAATTTGAGACCCTCATCCAACAAAATGATATTTCCTGAATTTGGAAAATTTGATCAACTTTCTGATGATCCTGACATTGAGTTTATATGTAATTTGGTCAATTTTTAGAAGTGAATCATGTTTCACAATTGATTTTGAAATGCTAGCCCTCATCTGCACATGTTATTTACATCCATCTCTATTTTCACAGTTTTTTAAAATGGAATGAATCATATCATATGTGCACATTTTACAAAGATAAACACAAAATTCACAAAGTTTAGTTTGCCTATATAATGTAATTTTTGGAGAGTTTAGATAAATAATGGCTACAGACAACATTTATGAATGTTAAACTTTGAGTAAGAAAAAGTTTTAAACACTTTGAAGAAATTGTACACTAAAATTTTAATGAAATAAAGCTTTAGAAGAACTATGTTTAGTTCTTGTGTTTGGCAAATATTCTTAGACCCCATTTCTCCAAACTGGCAGACTATTAATCTATCAAGTGTAGTTTACAATACTCTGTTAACTTAATAAACCAGCCCAATCCCCCTTTCTTTGTAATCTAATCAATCGTATCCACATCTATTAGACAATGGCTAAAACTTAAAATAACATATGCCCTGTTACTAAAAGTGATGGTTCTTTTACAGGATAAACTTCTAAAGAGAATAGGAACTTTATGGAAAATGACTCAGGAGGCACAAAACAATTTAAATCAAGAAACTAGCAAAATCCAGGGCTTTGAGGTAAGAATGAAGCTACTTTACCCCTTATTTTTAAAAAAGACTTGCAAATTGTTGAGTAAACTTACTAGCTAAATCCAGGTTACAGGATAATTGCTCCTTCTTTAGAACAGTAGTGGTTTTAAATGGTATAAAGTAATCCTAAATTTACAATCCATCACAGGCTAATGCATAAAGCTATATACCTGGTCTAGAAACACTGTAAATATAGGATCTAGCAAAGAAAACTTAGAGAAATCAGCCTCTCCAAGATTATCAGCCAATTATATATACCCCCTTATCCTTTAATGTTGACACCTCTTCTCATCATGAAAACATCAGAATGTGCATTGCCTAAAGATACCTATTGACTGGGAGAAGGATCAAAGGAGAAGGGGGAGATATAACAAAGAAAAAAGGATTTAACAAATGAATATGACTGCTGAGCCATTATAATGATATTTCTTCTAAAGCCTCCAGCATTTTGGAGCAGCTAGAAGGAAATGTGTAAATAGTAGAATGGTAACCCATAACAAACTCTATAATTTGTTCTATATCTACTTGTTGAAATGTACTTTGAAAATTATTGCTTTTTCTTTCTTTTCTTTACATATGTGGTATATTTCATAGTAAAAATCCTTTTAAAAACTATGTAAAGTATAGGTAGGGCATAATAAATATTATTATACCAACTTTGAAGGTTTAGATAAACTTTCCCAGACACTGAGTACAAGAAACCTTTCCACAAAATTTGCCTGTGAAGTGGTAGCTAGAGGGAATATAGCGTAAAATTTTCCTATTTACTTGAGTACTGTGGTGCATACCTAAATAGTTGTAAATACATAGCAAAATGAGGCTTAGGAAACAGAGCAAAAGAAAATATTTCAAGTGAGCAAGGTTAATAACAGATGCAGAAAAACTCTGAATCAGCATTTTAGGCAGTGAGACTGGGGCCACTGAGGGGGCTTGGCTTCAGCAGATGGGTCAGGAGATGTGACCTTAGGGAAAGGATGGATTTAATTGACTAGGTAATTTTTAAGAAAATCTGCAGGTATCAGGCAAGATTCTTTAGAGTATTTGTTCAGTGATGCCAAAGAAACAATATATGACACTTGAAGTTTCCCACTGGGAGCGAGAATACCTGATCATTCTAATCCAATATCCCTACAGGATTATTTAGATCTAAGGAGGATGAGGATCAAGGCTCAGTGTCAGCAGTTGAATTTATTTCTACATGAAGAAGAGCATCTCCAACTGGAGAGACTGAATAGGGAAGAGATGCAATTTTCCAACAACTCAGGGACCAAGCACAAGAAAGCTAGAATGACTAAACACACAGAAAGCCTGGGAGAAATGTACAAAGAAAGGTCTGAGGCCTGCCACATGCCAAGATGGAGCTTTTTCAGGTGAGATGGGAAGTTCACGCTCAGGGAGATGAATTATTTACTCTTCATGATTTTCAAGGCATTTAAATGATTCCTGTATGTATCATCACTCTCAGCTGAGAGATATATGTCCTTTTATGCCTATCATTCTGTTTGTCCAATCACTTTCACAGCAGGACTTGGGAAAACTACTGGAAAGGTGAGTTTATGCTGACAGCTCCTGATTCTTGGGGAAATCACTCTTATATTGATGAAGAAGATGATTCTGTTTTTAGCCACCAACTTCTTTTTTTTTTTTTAATTTTTTTTTTATTAATCAAAAAAAAGAAAAGAAATTAACACAACATTTAGAAATCATTCCATTCTACACATGCACTCAGTAATTCTTAGTATCATCACATAGATGTATGATCATCATTTCTTAGTACATTTGCATCGATTTAGGAAAAGAACTAGCAAAACAGCAGAAAAAGATATAGAATGTTAATATAGAGAAGAGAATTAAAATAATAATACTAATAAAAATATATATATATATTAAAAAAGGAAAAAGAAAAAAACAAAAACAAAAAACAAAAGATACAAACAAACAAACAAACAAAAAACTGTATTTCAGGTGCAGCTTCATTCAGTGTTCCAACATAGTTACATTACACTTAGGTATTATTGTGCTGTCCATTTTTGAGTTTTTGTTTCTAGTCCTGTTGCACAGTCTGTATCCCTTCAGCTCCAATTACCCATTATCTTACCCTGTTTCTAACTCCTGCTGGTCTCTGTTACCAATGATATATTCCAAGCTGATTCTCGAATGTCGGTTCACATCAGTGGGACCATACAGTATTTGTCCTTTAGTTTTTGGCTAGACTCACTCAGCATAATGTTCTCTAGGTCCATCCATGTTATTACATGCTTCATAAGTTTAGTCTGTCTTAAAGCTGCATAATATTCCATCGTAGGTATACGCCACAGTTTGTTTAGCCACTCGTCTGTTGATGGACATTTTGGCTGTTTCCATCTCTTTGCAATTGTAGATAATGCTGCTATAAACACTGGTGTGCAAATGTCTGTCTGTGTCTTTGCCCTTAAGTCCTTTGAGTAGATACCTAGCAGTGGTATTGCTGGGTCGTAATCCATTCTGCCATTCTATGTCTTTTGATTGGGAAATTCAGTCCATCAACTTTTAGTGTTATTACTGTTTGGATAATATTTTCCTCTACCATTTTGGCTTTTGTATTATATATATCATATCTGATTTTCCTTCTTTCTACACTTTACTCCATACCTCTCTCTTCTGTCTTTTCGTATCTGACTCTAGTGCTCCCTTTAGTATTTCTTGCAGAGCTGGTCTCTTGGTCACAAATTCTCTCAGTGACTTTTTGTCTATAAATGTTTTAATTTCTCCTTCATTTTTGAAGGACAATTTTGCTGGATATAGGAGTCTTGGTTGGCAGTTTTTCTCTTTTAGTAATTTAAATATATCATCCCACTGTCTTCTAGCTTCCATGGTTTCTGCTGAGAAATCTACACATAGTCTTATTGGGTTTCCCTTGTATGTGACAGATTGTTTTTCTCTTGCTGCTTTCAAGATCCTCTCTTTCTCTTTGAGCTCTGACATTCTAACTAGTAAGTGTCTTGGAGAACGCCTATTTGGGTCTATTCTCTTTGGGGTGTGCTGCACTTCTTGGATCTGCAAATTTAGGTCTCTCATAAGAGTTGGGAAATTTTCAGTGATAATTTCTTCCATTAGTTTTTCTCCTCCTTTTCCCTTCTCTTCTCCTTCTGGGACACCCACAACACGTATGTTTGTGTGCTTCATATTGTCATTCAGTTCCCTGATCCCTTGCTCAAGTTTTTCCATTCTTTTCCCTATAGTTTCTGTTTCTTTTTGGAATTCAGATGTTCCATCCTCCAGTTCACTAATTGTAGCTTCTGTCTCTTTAGATCTACCATTGTAGGTATCCATTGTTTTTTCCATTTTTTCTTCTTTGTCCTTCACTCCCATAAGTTCTGTGATTTGTTTTTTCAGATTTTCTATTTCTTCTTTTTGTTCAGCCCATGTCTTCTTCATGTCCTCCCTCAATTTATTGATTTGGTTTTTGAAGAGTTTTTCCATTTCTGTTCGTATGTTCAGCATTAGTTGTCTCAGTTCCTGTATCTCATTTGAACTATTGGTTTGTTCCTTTGACTGGGCCATATCTTTAATTTTCCGAGCGTCATCCATTATTTTCTGCTGGTGTCTGGGCATTTGATCAGATATCCCTGGGTGTGGGACCCGGCTGGTTGAAAGGTTTTTCTGTGAAATCTCTGGGCTCTGTTTTTCTTTTCCTGCCCAGTAGGTGGCGCTCGTGGCACTCGTCTGTCTGCGGGGCCCACCAGTAAAAGATGCTGTGGCTCCTTTAAATTGCCAATCCGAATCTTGCAGTCGGCCCGGCCTGGGAAACCATGCAAGGAGGGGGGGTTGCCGGCGGCTGCGGCTTGGGGGAGTGCCAGTCCAAATTGCCCAGCTAGCCCGAGACGCCAAGCGTGGCGGGAGGGCCCCGTTATCCGACGTTCCCAGTCAGACCGGGGAGCCACGTGCGTGGAGGGGACCCCAGTCGCCAGCCGCCCCGGCCGGGAAAACGCGCGCCCCTTGGGTATCTCACCGCAGCGGATTCTCCCTGCCCGTTCAGCCGTTCCAGAATGGGGTACGCTGTCTTTTTGGTCTCTGTCGTGGCTCCGGGAGCTGTTTTGTATTATTTCTGTTTCTTTAGTTGCTTTTCTGGAGGAGGAACTAAGACCCGCACGTCTTACTAAGCCGCCATCTTCTCCGGAAGTCTCGCCACCAACTTCTTTTTCTGTGGCTGATTTGTTTTGTTTTCCATAAGCACTAAAAGCTTATACTGCATTTTTTCAGATGTTTCCTACTTAAGAGGCCACATTCAAATATACCTAAAATCAGTCTGATATTCTGGGATATTTACAGTATTTTTTCTGTCTCCCCATTATACTTATTGGGCAGATGTTAAAGTGCTTCAAAGGAGGCATTTGCCCTAAAGAGACACAGGAAAGAGGCATGTTTAATAGGAATTGGAATGAAGTGGGATTTTATATCCATGAGACCCAATGACCAGTTTCTTTTCCAACACTTTGTCTCTCACTTATAGGTGCAGCCTCAAAGAGTGGCTGACTACATTTTGGGGCAAGACACTTGGGGCATGTCTTCCACAGTAGAATTGGACTCCATTGCTTGATAGAGAAAAGCAAAAATGACTAGCCTAGAGGACTATTCTCTTAGTTTCAATGATGATGCCTGTAGACCCAAAGGTATGGCCTGAAGTTGACTCTCTCTTTAAAGTTCCCCAATTTTTTTCTTTGAAGTGTGGGATTAGAGGGAAAAAACTATCCCTGGTAATTTTCTAAATTGCACGAATTTTGCTGTGTATGATTTCTTATTTCCCATGAGTATAAGGTAAAATTTATTGCCAATTTAACCAAAACGGGAGAATTCTGATGAAATATATTGTGGTGAAATCCAAGAATTTTGTAACACTGTATAATTAAACCTTGGAAATAAGCATTCTAACTGATGTGTTTCTTCCCAACACTGAACTGTTACAGATGCAGGAGCCACAGTCAGTGCATTCTACCCTCCCTTTTTGGTAATTCCCTGGATCTTTAAATTTCTGAAGGGCCTCAGAGATAAGAGACACCCCTCCTGAGGTTAAGCCTCAATTCCTGTCAGCAGTGGTCTCCTGAGGAAAGGCACTTTCTTGCTATTAATTTTTCTTGCAATTAATTAATTCAAAACCTTCATTGTGAAAAATATGACTAAATATTTGGTCATACTGCAGTGACCAGGACTGAATCCTAACTTAAAGATTGCTAAATATGCAAAACAAGGTAAGTACTTTTAGTTACATCTAAAGCATGGAGAATAGGAGAAAAGCCACAAGTTCCTGTGGTCATAAAGAGATGCAATATTGAGTTTAGGGATTAGCAATCATTTTAGCAGATATTTAAAGAATGCTCCTGTTTGGAAAGTGTAATATTATCACTAGTAGTTTTTAATATGTTTTATATTCTATGAGCATTTATTCATTTTTCAAAAACACTTATGATTCATTAAGTGAGGAATTTTGATGAAAAATAATTGAAATACTACTATTATCAACACATTTTTAAGACAATCTTGTAAATCCCCAAATTGTGTAGACAAGGGGATCTGCCACTTCTTATGATTAGCGACATCCCAGTTTCAAATTAGGTACATTTAACTATGGTAAATGGGCTAGAGGTATTTTTGAATTTATATTTTCCACTAAAGTTTCTTAATAATTGAATTTCTCATAATGAACAATTTAATTGATATTAACTATAGAAAAATTGGTGTGTAAACCAAAAAGACTGTATGCAAATAAAAAGAAAGTTTGTACATCAACTATAAGGCATTTTGGTGGTAAAGGTGGCCTTATCTAGAGCTCCAGTGCAGATCTGAACTTGAAGCATCAGCTTGGTAGACAAAGGAAGATTAGGCCTGAGCTGAAACTAGGTGAAAAGACAAAAAATTCTTAATAGGAAACCTATTTTTAAAAGATATATTCAGATGTTCCTAAATTTAAATTTCCTTGATTAAATGAACTATAAAACTCTAGCAATGCCACACCCTTTATTTAAATCTAGGGATGTTTTTTCCCCTTGAAAGGGGACAGTGGTAAGTTATATTGCTAAGACTTCCTCTGTAAGCACAGGGCTCCAAATTCATTGTATCATGAGTGTAACAATCCAGAGTTTGGCAATATATTCTTCCCCTTTAAAATTATATTTTTTAAAAGAATGTTTTCTGTTGTGCTAAGGAATTTGTTTCATCTGTATGTATACATGTGACCATTAAGTCTGACACTCTCCACCCAGCACTCCCCTTGAAGTCATGGCATTTTTTCCAGTGATACTATTGGCAGTGTCCCTCACATTATAGAAACTTTTAAATTGATTATGAGTAGAACATTCTTTTCTTAATATAAAGAACATTTCCTTCAATAATGAAGGAATCAATCACAGTATCATGCTGTTAGATGATGTGAGAAGCTGTGTTAGATTATCAAGACACAGCTTTTAAATCCAAATGATATTATTTTCCCTGCATGGGGAACACAGGCCTTCATCATTTGCAAGCACTCCTGGGAGCTGGATGTGGGTGACTGTTGGGACTGTGTACTAGTTTGAAAGCTGCCAGAATGTGATATATCAGAAATGGAATAGCTTTTTCAAAGGGGAATTTACTAAGTTACAAGTTTACAGGTCAAAGGAAGTAAAAGTGTGCAAATTAAGGCACTAACAAGAAGTTATCTTCACTCAAGAAAGTCCTATTGGCCTGGAACACCTCTGTCAGCTGGAAAGTCATGTAGCTGGCATCTGCTTGTCCCTTGCATGTTGTCTCTGTTGCTTTCAGTCTTCATCCATGTGGAGGTTCCTCACTGCTTCTCCAAGGCTGGATTCCATCTCTTGCTTTCCCTTGGCTCTCTCCAGTTTCTGGCTTGCTTAACACCTCATGGTGGTGTCTGCTGAGCTCTAAGCATCTCTGAACATCATTTCTCTGTTCTCTCAAGCAACTGTTGTCCAAGTGCCTACATCTGTTCTCTCTGTCAGCTCTGAGGCTTCTGTCATTTCCATAGGCTCTGCATTTCCCCAAAGTGTTTCCTCTTTTAAATTTTCTGGTAACCTAATCAAGACCCACCTAGAATGGGTAGAATCAAATGTCCACCTCATCAAAAGATTATACCCGCAATTGGGCATGTCATGTCTCCACTGAGATAATCAAATCAGAAGTATCCAATATACAGCCTTGAATCAGGGTTAAAGGACATGACTGCCTCCACAAGACTGAATAAGGATTAACGCATGGCTTTTCTGAGGTACATAATATTTTCAAACTGGCACAGACTGGTATCTATGGTTTTCTAGGAATTCCTGGATATGGAAGAATGGCAAACTTGTGGAATTTGAGAGCTTATTTCTTTTGTCTGTGAAGGAGCATAATTGTTCCAGTGTCCTCACCTCTGCTCTAAATACAAAAGTCTCACAGCTGGGTTGGTTTATTGATTTTGAGAGTGGAAAAAAATTGTGAGTTTTAGAATGTCCCCAAATTTCTCTCATTTGGGGCTAACCCAGTGACTCCTTCAATTTCCATGTCATTCCTTTCTTTTACACTGGCCATACATGAGGAGAGATAAGTCAAGAACCTGTGTTTATGTCAAAAATCTTTATATCTGAGAGGGCCCTTTTGAACCCAAGCAAAACAATACAGACTGTGTTGTCCTTTAAGCTTGTTCTAGTTTAATGCAATCACTTTATTTTTATTAAATTTAAGGAGAGTTTGAAAAGCAATATTTGTCTGCTCCATTTTCTTTAAATTAAAATTTTTGCTTTATTCCTGTTAGCAAAAATATATGCTATGATAGTTCAACTGCTTTGGAGCTTGCTGAAATATATGAATATTTATATGTGTGATTCTAACTTAATATTCTACTCAAGGAACAGAGTTTTCACACCACAATCACACATAGTTACCTACAATGTACATGTTAGGATGAAAGATCTTTTTCCTTAAGGAAACCTTCTGGCAACAAACTTCTCTTTTATAGGAATATCTCTTGTGACATGTAGGACAAGTACAGTCCTCTATATAAGTCTAGAGTGGTCTTTTCCCTTTGTAACAACATGAAGTATAAGACATAAAACAAGGGTCTTGTTTTTACTACTGTATACTCAGCAGGGAAAATGATGGCTGTGACAGAGTAGGTACTCAAATTTTAGAAGCATAAGTAAATTAATAAACCAATGAGATGATTACCTTATTTTCAGTAGAATTTGATTAATGCAGCTACTCAAAAATCCCTGTTTTTGGGCTTTCTAAAATAGTATAATTACCAAATCATATTGCTGAATGGGAAAGAGACAGAAAATTAGTTCAGAAACACATTTGTGTTTAGATTTTTCTGATTAATAATTGGCAATAATCATAAGTTGGTAATCCTATAAATAATTGAAAAAGACAAATTACTGGATGAACCACTGGTATAGGAAATGCTGAGGATAATACAGAATTTTGGAAGTTACTTTGGGCAGTAGTTCTCAAAGCACTTTTCCAGTTCTAAAGATCTGAATCATCTGTACCTTGTTAGAAGTGCAAATTCTCTGGTCAAACCCAAGACTCACTCAATCAAAATTGCATGTTGGCAACTGAAATCTGGGGTTTAACAACCCTTTCAGTTAAATCTGATGAAAGTTGAAGGTAGAAAAATGCTCAATTGTATTGATTCCTTTATCCAAAAACCCATTAATTTCTTATATCTGGGGATGAAGATTCAGCAAAAAGCAATGATGACTGAATAATTGTCAATGATGGGCAACATAGTGGACTCTAGGATATTAAAGGTGGAGGATCAAATCAGAAGTCAAAAGTTTGGATATCAGATTATTCTCATGGAAGATATATATAGTCATACATTTTTTGCATTATTCTCTTATCAGTGTAGGAAAAAACCCTTACTTAGAAACGGAAAATATAGGAAACAGAAAATCACCAACCATACAAAACCTACTCCAGTGTAGGCAGAATAAAAGTTAATGCCTTTAATTTGCATTCATAAACATTATCTACTCAGGATATTAATAGGATTTTAGGGGTTTTTTAGTGTATTTAAATCCTTGGGAATGTTATCATATGATGATGAGGTAGCAAGACATTGTTCATTCATGTAAACTTTTTTGCTTAATATGGATGTCAACAATGTTAAAGTTTGTGATTTATGGGTCAAAATATCAAATACAAATTTCAAGCAGAAGCAGATTTGTTCCATAACACCATAGCCAGTCCAGAAATGAAGAGAAATATCACAGATATCATAAAGAAAGCCTGACTAACCTGCTATGTGGATTCACTTTTATGACTAAGCATATAAGCATTGCAAATTGATGCAAAAATAAATAAGTCCTTAGAAATACACTGTGACATCTACCTCACCATACACAAAAATCAATCTTTGGTGTATCAGACATTCAAAATTAAAAGAAAACAGTCCATTTACAACAAATCCAATACAGGAAATATCTTTTGAATTTTTTGCTAGAAAGAGATTTCCTAATGAATACAGAAAACACAAATTAAATAAAGGAAATAATGAGCAATTTGACAACAAAAATGTTAGGGGCTTCTGATAACAACAGATAGCATAATGATAGTGAAATCCTGGTAAAAAATAATCATGGGATGCCTGAAAATTGATCACAAAAATACATCTAGCATTCCTGCTTCCCCCAAAAAACTCTGAAACAATTTCTTCACAAGAAAGGACAGACAATGGGGTGAAAATATGCTCAAACTTATCCATAATCAGCAAAAATAAAAATTATAGGCACATTTATTACAATCAGAGGAACATTTGAGATCTCCTAAATATTAAGCACTGGTGATTAAGGAGAAATGCAGAATAATATTGCATTATTATTCTTATTATTGTATAATACATACCTTATTATTAATATTATGAGACTGGAAATTGGTAACTCCTTTGGAAACTAAGCTCTAATAAAGCTGACGCTGGGCAAAATTCCTCTCATGAATGAATTATCCAGACTAGTTTGGAATAATTCACACCATGAGTGTCTAGTTCAAAATTGGTTATAGCAACACAACTTTACAATTATAAATGTAATTTTTAAATCCTGGAATTAATCTCAAACTGATTTGTAATGAAATGGATACATAAAATTGAGTTATATTCCTCTGAATTCATATATGGCATAAGGAACATGAATACACTATCAGTATACTAACAGTTTGGATAAATCTCAGAAATACATGGTTAAAATATAAAAAATCACAGAAGAATATGTATAATGTGACATACGTATATTTCAAAGCCTGCAAAAATGCATGATACATTGTTTAGGGTTACAAGCAGAGATTCTAAACCACAAGAGCAAGCAAAAAGATGAAAAAAACTTCAGGACAGCTGTTGTTCTGAGCTGGAAGAGAATGTGACATAGAATGGGTAAATACTGTGCTTAGAGTTAAAGCTTATTTATTTTTTAGTGAGAAAAGAACACAGTATTAACTTTGATAATGCTAATTTATAGGTATTCCATAAGTACTTTGTATCTATTAACTACTGAATGAAAATCAGAAACACTATTGTTTTAGCCTTCATAATTTTGTGTTTTATCTCAGCATTCATCTGATGTTGGCTAATCCACTTACCTCAAAGCTGACCTTTGGGCTAGTTAATAATTAGCTTTAGAGCCTTGAGACAAAGTCTCTCCCAGAGTCCAAATCCACATCTACAACCCCTACAAAACCCTCACAACTCAATTAAACCCTTTCTTGGTACCATATGATGAGCTCACCAGACCCACCATCTTCAGACACCCTGTCAGTTTCTGTATCAGGTATGTTTGCTTATAGTAAACAATCCTATGGAAGGGCAGGGAATCTACTAACCTCCACACCTGACCACAATGAAGGCACATGTCAATGGGTCTCTCTCATTCTGACTGTGTGCCCCAGTGGTTGACTGAGCCACCTGAGGTGATTGAGCTTCCCAGTGATCCCTCATGGCACACCTTGTACTCTCTCTTTTCTCATGCGTCATGCCTGACCTTCCAAATTCCTAACCATGCTGCCTATAATTCAATAAATTTTCTATTAAAAAATAAACCACTCAATACTGGCACTGCAGAGATGTCATACCCAATTGATATCATTTCCAAGGATTCCACTTGCTGAGTGGTTATAACCACACTCAAACATCAATTATAGAAACGAGGCTAGGCAATAGCACCCAGTAAAATATAAGGACAATCAAACTGTGTTAAATATGTGGGTATCATTTGGTCTTCAAAAGGCAAACAGATTTCTACCATCACATAATACAAGACCAGCACAGACACAAGGATATGGACAACACTTATTGGGATTATTAATGTTCTATAAGTACTCAGATCATAGTTGCATATATTAGTGGTAAAGAAGAAGTGCCTTTTTGGGGAGAGATTATCAGATTACTAAAAATGACAAGAGATCAAGATACAGATGTTTGAACAATGAAAGGCTTATTAGTTTTAAAATAAAAACTTAGTTTTTCTTTTTAACACAAAAACAGAAAGGGTAATGAAGGAATGATTTAAATAACCAAATTTTTTTGTCAGAAATTTCAGACCCACTGATTTCTATGTGGTTTTCAATATCCCAAAATGGTACAATATGAAGTTATTTCTTAAACACTTCTGAAATGTTTCATTTCCCCTAGGATCATTTTATATTGGTTTTGGTAATTGGTAACAATAAAGTATTGTGAATATTAAGTAAGAGATCATGACCATTAAATAAAAGATAATTTATGAAGAACTTTAAGAATCAAGGAGAGGAATGACATATAAATAGAAAATACACTTTTGGTATCAACTAGGATTCATTCGTTCACACCCACGTTACTATACTGTTTGGCTATACTAATATATTGCATTAATATAGGTATTGTGTGAGTTATAGGAATCATTTCATTAAATCCTCACAACCAATTCCTGATGTAGGTATTAATATTATTAACATTGTACATATAAGAAACCGGGGCATAATAGGTTAAGCAACTTGTTTGGTGGCACAAAAATTGTTAAGTGACAGAGTTAACATTCAAATCCAGGTCTGTGAGCCTGAAAAGCACACTTTTTAAACCACTATGCTACGGTGATTCTGTAAGTTTCTTGTACCAATTGTGATACAATCATTTTCCTTGTCCTGAATTTCACTGGGTGCTAAAGGATTGAGTAAGATCTTTGCTTTAGTAAATATGTTGAGCCACCCCACCAAATAATACTTGATAAATAATTATATGTGCAAGTAAACGCTCATTTTCAAGAAGGGTACAATCTAAAATATTTTGACCTTTATTAAGAAAGAGTGAAAAAACTGGAAATGCTCAGAATCCTATTTTTTTAGTGTAAAATTTAACCAAATAGTGGATGTGGAAGGGTTCTTCTTTATAAAAGAATCACAGCTAATAAATATAAAGCAAGATAATTAGAAAATTATTTTGTAACCCCAATTAAAATGATGGATCTAGCAAAGTCATGAATGACTACTAACTCACCAGGTGAAAAGTTGATGGAAACATTTATAACACACTGATTGCCTCAACTCAATTATGTTAAGTAATCCAAACAAAGTACTAAGCACCCTTTATGAAATATTTTTGACCAAAAAAAAAAAAGGATGTCAAATCTAACCAATCCTCTAGCTCTAACTATCATCAGAGACATACCTACATGTTATAACAACCCAAGGATAAAGTCTTCCTAATCCAGATGTGGGACATTCTACATATTACTGCAGACTTTTCAACAAATAAACAAAACCAAATAGGGAAGACAGTTACTGATTTTAAAGGAACATAAGACATATCCATCAAATGCAAATGACAGACCTCATGTGTATCCCAATTTGAATAAATCAACTGTTAAAGGATATTTCTTAGATAATCAGAAAATATTACATGACATTAAGGGATCATCACTAATACTGCTGGGTATACAAATGATCTTGTGCTAATATTAAAAAAAAGGGGGGAGCTAAATTCTATAATGGTCATACTGAAGAATTTACAGAGGGCTGACATTTGATTTTTAAAAAACATGTTATAAATACTCCAGAAAAAAAGGAGGTAGCAATAAATGAAATAAAAATGGCAGAATGTTAATAAAATATTGAGTCATTATACTGTTCTTTTTACATTTTACATATGTTTGGAAATTTCCTACATATACTGAAGATCAAAGTATGTACTTTGGATTCTGATTCAAACAAGCAAATTGTAAAAGGGCAATTTTGAGACAAATGGGGAAAACTGAATATAAACTGGATTTTAGATTGCTTTAAGGAATTAATAATTTGGGGGGATATATTATAGAATTATGGTTATTTTAAGTCCTTATTAATTAGAGTTAAATTCTAAACTATTTAAGGCAGAATTGATCAAATATCTGGGAATTGCATGCAGAAAAAAAAATGAGACAGAGGGGAAATCTAAGATTTGTTTTAAAATATCCAAGCAAAAACAAATAGAAGTGTGGAAAGAGATTTAATGAGGCAAAAATGGGAGAATGTTTGTAATTGTGAATATGACATAAAACTACAATAATTAAATCAATATAATTATTTCATTTAATAGAATATTTACTCTACTTAACTCTATTATGTTTGAAAAATTCCATAAAAAAATTACCTCCGATATGGTAGAAAAAAATATTAAATATAAGCAAATGATTGGAAACTGCTTTTATCTTCTGAGATTAACACACTTATGAATATGTAGATATATTAACAGAAAAAAAAAGAATGACATGATTTTGAGAAAAGAAATGTATACATTTTAAGACATATTCATCTAATCATGAGAATGAAGAAAGTAGCAATTAAAAGATTCAAAACTGGGTGGGGAGCATAGTAGGCACTCAATAAAAGTTTCTAAATGAATGATACTCTACAAATGATCTTCTCTCTTTCTATTCACAGTATGTAGCAATGTTCAACATCTAAATTTCTCTGAACACTATATTCAATTTTAAAATTTTCTAATTTTGATATACCTTTGAGGTTAAATTGTATACTAAAGAAAGTCGTTATCACAATAAAATCACAAAAACTAAAAGGGAACACCAGATACAATTTACTTCAACCTGCTTGTTGTACATATCAAGATGAGGTCCATAAGATGAGGCACAGAATAATATAGGCTAAACCTCTATTTATATTCAAAACATTTACTCACTTCATAAGACCTGAATTCTTCTTACTAAATGGTCCAATGATTTTTAAAAATCAGTTCCACAACTCCATTTTTCCCTAAGGATACTGAATTCACAGCTGGTAGGGAAATGATGCAAATAATTAAAAACCTCAATAAGTAAAAATCTGTATACTTGATATGCAATAAATGTCACCCGTAAAGTTTTTTTTTTAGCTAATCACTCAAAGAGAGAAATTGTTATGGGAAGTTGCAGGAAAATTCTGAAACAAGTTTTAAAAAAACAAAAAACATATAAAAAATAATTAAGTTGCCCCATTTGTTTATTTGATAAATTCAGTAAACTCCACTAATACCAGATCGAGGGAATGCAGAGACAAAATAAACAAAGACAGTGTAGAAAAGAATGACAGAAACAACAAAAAGATAATTACTAAATTACTTCCTACATAGATTAAGAGTTGTAGGCTATTTAGCCTAAACCATTGAGGAGTCCTTAATACAGAGTAGGACAGAAAGCATTTCTGGAGAAAATGATGCCTGGGCTCACTTTGTAAAAGGGAGTAGGAACTGGCTAGAACAGGGGCCGGAGGAGGTAAGGAGTGGATGTGGCTCTGGAATATCCCTGGAGACAGAGATAACTTGGACAACAAGACAGTGAACACCACGGGTATGAGCAGATACATATTGTTAAAGCATGCAGTGTCAGACAAAGGCATGCTGAGTGGGAAGATGAGGTGGGAAAAGGAGATAAAAAACATTTATGAAGGGCCCCAAGAATTTTAATTCTTTCAGTTAGAGGGAATCACCGAAAAGGAACAAATCATATCTGCATTTTTAAATACCCAGATCAGAATTCACACCACTCTGGGGAAGATGGATTTGAGAGACACACCAGGAGGTTGAAAAAGGGATAAGGAGGACTGTGGTAGGGAAAAAGAGGAAGCAATTTCACTCATTTTCATAGAACATGTAAAAAGTCACCTAATCAGAAAATTCTGCCCAACATTTCGAACTGTTAACAGGCATCATCAAGAAAATTATAAACCATTTGCTAGAATTCTAGAGGATAATTCAATAAAACATTACCAAAAATGTAGGGCCTAAAATTCTAAACATAATTCTAATTTCTACCACTCCATTATTCCTTTTAATTTTATGCTGCGCTATCTTCCTTTATCCTTAATTGGGGAAGGTAGGAATCAGTGGTTTATCTGTTTTATTTTCATCCTATTCAGTTTTATATATACATATATTTTGGTGGGGAGAGGGGGTAAATTACATGGTCTGTGAATTGAACCCGGGTCTCCCATATGGAAGGGGAGCATTCTACCACTGAAACACCCATATACTCCCCAGTTTTATATCTTTAAATGAACATTTTCTGTTTTCTATCACATGTATTGTCATTTGTTCCTTTACTGCATCATTCTTTCTGCTTTTGTTCACTGCTGTTTCTAACTTTTTTTATTAGATGTCTAATTCATTCATTTCCTTGTGTTCTTTTTAATTATATGTGTTAATTACTTGTGTTCAAAATGATTTTCTTCTAGATGGGGGTATAGGGGTATGGGTTTTTCTTTTTGGAGTAAAGAATATGTTATAAAATTGATTCTGGTGAAGAATGCACAACTACAGTGATTACACAGAAAGCCATTGATAGTACACTTTAAATGGACTGTGTAGTGTGAATATATCTCAACAACACTGCTTTAAAAATAAAAAAAAAGCAAAGAAGAAATCACAAAGGACCAATGTAACTGCATAGGAATTTACAATCTATGTAATCTATGTAAGAATTAGAACATAGACACCATGCTGGTTTGAAATGCTGTATGTACTATAGAAAAGTCATGTTTTAATCCTAATCCCATTTTGTAAAGGAAGCCATTTCTTCTAATCCCTATTCAATGCTATATGTTTGAAACTGTAATTAGATCATCTCCCTGGAGATGTGATTTAATTAAGAGTGGTTGTTAAGATGGATTAGGTGACAACATGACCTCCACCACTCGGGTGGGTCTTGATTAGTTTCTGAAGTTCTATAAAAGAGGAAACATTTTGGAGAATGAGAGTGGTTCAGAGAGAGCAAAGCAGAATAACACAACCATGAGAATCAGAGTCCACCAGCCAGTGACCTTTGGAGATGAAGAAGGAAAATGCCTCCCAGGGAGCTTCATGAAACAGGAAGCCAGGAGAAGAAGCTAGCAGATGATGCCGTGTTTGCCATGTGCCCTTCCAGATGAGAGGGGAGCCCTGACTGTGTTCACCATGTGCCTTTCCAGATGAGAGAGAAACTCTGACTGTTTGCCAAGTGCCCTCCCACTTGAGAGAGAAACCCTGAACTTCATCGGCCTTCTTGAGTCAAGGTATCTTTCCCCGGATGCCTTATATTGGACATTTCTATTGACCTGCTTTAACCAGGATATTTTCTCAGCCTTAGAACAGTAAACTAGCAACCTATTAAATTTCCTTTTTTTAAAAGCCATTCCATTTCTGCTATATTGCGTTCCAGCAGCTAGCAAACTAGAACAGGCACTTTACAACAGTTCCTAAAAAAAAAAAAAAAAACTACTCTGTACTTTACAACTTCCTTTTCATCCTACCAAAATTGTAAGGCAGATCCAAGCATGGAAAATGTTTATATTAATATTCTACAAATGTCAGTAAGGAAAACACTAAGGGCTTATAATAAATGGGCAAGGGGTGAAAAAAAAAGGCTTTTCTCAAAAGAGAAAACACAAGTGTGGGAAATATATTCAACCTAGAAATAAAAATATTGACAACACACAAAAAAAGATTTTCTTCTGAGTATACTTTTAGCCTATTGTCAAGGGGTAATAGCAAAGAATCTAAATCCCCATTATCAATCACAGTAAGCAGAACCAGCAGAGATATTTCATATAAATGCAACCCTTACCTTTTTGTCCAATCTTTGCAAGAATAGAATGAATCTGCACCATTAACTCCTCATTTGGGGAAGATTCTTTGCTGGCATTCATAAGTAATTGTAACAGTATTTGTGAACCACCTTTCACAACTAAGAAACTTGATCTTTGGCCACCACCTGTATTTTTAAGAAAAAATTAAAAAGAAAAAATCTTTCCATAACACATTATGTATCACAATTTATTAGCAGCCAAGAAATCTTTAAAGTAATCACTCCCAAAATCAGATTTTGTTTTAGGAAATCAAATTTTGTTTTCGGAAATAGCACAGAAACAGTTGACAGGTTCAAGGTTCTCAAATACATGGGCTGCAGATTAGTATGAGGGATACTCGATACCAAAGAACAGACTCAGTATGAGGTATGACAGTTTAATTGCCAATTTCCAATATACAAAAAAATGTCTATATCAAAAGGACCAGAAATTTTCAAAAACAGTACATATAATACACTGTTGATCACTGTTTATACACAGAAATTAGACCAAAGGAAACAAAAACTTAGCTGACATCAGCTCAACAAGAATGCTTAAGATATTAAGCGCAGTTTGAAGATATTTCATGTTCTGAAATAAATATTTGCTTCACTAAAACATTGTAAATTTGTGATTCCCAAACTTTTTCAACCAACTGGGAACTACCCATATATTATTGTTTTTATTTTTTCTTATTGTATAACATAAAACATATACAAAGCAAAGAAACAAGCAACAGCTTTCAAAGCACTCTTCAACAAGTACTTAAAGACTTTTTCGTGTGTGTGGAAAATGACATACATACAAAAAAGCAATAAATTCCAAAGCACAGCACAACAATTAGTTTTAGAACAGATTTCAGAGTTTGACATGGGTTATAATTCCACAATTTTAAGTTTTTATTTCTAGCTGCTCTAAGATACTAGAGACTAAAAGAGATATCAATTTAATGATTCAGCATTTGTTAAACCCTACCTTCTCTGTATAATTCTATCTTTCTATCTCACTCTTTAGGGATATGTGGGCTATGGCCATTCTAATTTTTTCATGTTGGAAAGGACTGTCAATAACATAGGGTACGGAGATGGAACTGGCTGATGTTCTGGAGAGGCTGGGCCTGGTCCAGGGATCCATCTGGAGGTCGTAGATTTCTGGAAAGTTACCCTAATACATGGAACTTTTGTAGAATCTTATATATTGCCCTAGGTTTTCTTTAGGATTGGCTGAAATGGTTTTGGCTGGCAAGTTATGATAGGTAGAAATGCGTAACTGAAGCTTGCTTAACAGTGACCTCCAGAGTAGGCTCTCGACTTTATTTGAACTCTCTCTGACACTGATGTTTCATTAGTTACATTTCTTTTCCCCTTTTGGCCAAGATGGAATTGTTCATCCCACAATACCAGGGTCAGACTCATCCCCAGGAGTTATCTCCCATGTCACCAGGGAGATTTTCACCCCTGGATATCATGTCCCACGTAGTGGGGAGGGCAATGATTTCACTTACAGGGTTGGACTTAGAGAGAGTGAGGTCACATCTGAGCAACAAAAGAGTTCATCCAGAAGTATCTCTTAGGCATAACTGCAGGGAAGCTAAACCTCTCCACTACCTACATAAGCTTCACAAGACTAAGCCTCAAGATCAAGGGCTTGGCCTACTGATTTGGGTATCCCTAATGTTTGACACAGTATCAGGCAGTTCCCTGATGGTAAAGTTTAACAGGAACTATCTATATTTTACAGATGAGCTTTCAATTTCTCTTAGAGCAAAAGTATTCATGTTTCCACTATTCTCCTTTATCACTCCAGTCTCTTATTCTTGACATGAACAATTTGAGTTACTGTTATTATTTCCTTAGTGTCAATATCATTACAAGAATGAATTTGTCATTTTAATTCATCATCTTTCTATAAATAAATAAGTAAATGAAGCACAGTTTAAAGAGCCCCGTAAAGTGTATGGTGACTCCCCAGCACCCTCTGTGGTCAGTTTCCTGTGTGTTCTTCCAAAAGGACTGTGCACACACACATGCACGTGGACCCTCCAGTGCATGGAACCCTTAGACCTTATAAAATACAGGTTTATTTCTCCAAATGGTCTCTCACTAAAGACACTGTTTGTACCTTGATACTTTGACATATCAATAAATAAAGAGCCTCTCCCTTCTCATCAAGGTCTACATAATAGAAACCATTATATGGCTAGGCCATTGCTTATATAACCAGTTACCGACTGAATGATATCTAGTTGCTTTTAGTCTTTTGCTATTGAAAACAAATTGTAATAAATAACTAAGAATGTATCTTTACGTATGATCAAGTATACCTATATATGGATAAATTTCTAGAATTTCTGGGTGAAAGAATATGAGCATTTATTTTGTTATATATTACCACAAAATTGTCCTCCAAGAAGCTGTTTACATTCCCATCAGCAATGGTGAAGGGTAACTGCTTCTCAAAGCCTGTACAATCTAAAGAAGTGCAAATGATGTACATTCATTACATTTCTTTCATTAAAAGAAGTGTAACTAATAAAGTATCAGTGGCTGGGAGAGGTCCAACAGAGTTGAGAGGCTACCCTGGAAGTGGCCCTTCCACAAAATTCTGTTAGACGTTGCTACCTATCACAACCTGCTAAACCCCAACCACGACCATTCCAGCCACTCCTAAAGAATACCTACGGCAATATATAAGATTCCACAAGGGATCCATGCATCAGAGTTACTTTCCAGAAATCTACAACCTCCAGATGAGTTCATGGACCAGGTAAGTCCTGAAACCTAGAGGGCCCAACCTCTCCAGAACATCAGCTAGTTCCATCTCCCTACCCCATATTACTGACAGCCCCTTTAAACATGAAAAAGTGAGAATGGCAATAGCCCAAACACCCTAAAGAGAAGGATAGAAAAATCAAAGGTGGTGGTGGAGATACACAGGGAAGGTAGGGTTATAGGTAAACACCTAAAATTGTGGAATTGTAATTCATGTCAAACTCTGAAATATGTTCTACAAATAAATAATTGTGCTGCTGTGCTTTGAAATTTACTGCTTTTTTGTATACGTTATTTTTCACAAAAATGAGAGAGAAAAAGTTGATTGTGGTGATAAAAAAAGATTAAAACCTAGCTTCCTGTATTCTGGAGCAGTTAGAAGAAAAAATCTGACAGCCCCGTCCACAGCCCATGAGGAGGCCAGGCTAGAGGAGAAGAAAGTGGCACCCTGAGACGCAGGTGCAGTGCCACCCCATCGGCCACGAGGAAGAGGCAACGGTCAGACAAGGCCACATACACCTGCCAGTGGCCACGACTCTGACCAGTCATGCAGCCCAGGTCAAGAGCAATATGCATGACAAAAACTTGCTCTTAACTCCACTATTAGATGCCAGAGGCATCCAAGTTGTTCTACTTATTCTTTGGGAAGGTACAATAACTCCACAGAGCATTTAAATATAAGTAGTGAACAGCCTAGGGTGACCAGGCTATCTTGTTCTAATTGTAAAATACTTATTTCTTTAATGTACATACAGTAAAGGCATTTTCCCTTCAGTTCAACAGTTCAGGGAGTTGAGACAAATGAAGTCAGGTAATTCAGGCCATAACCAGGATACAGAAGACTCCCTCCCCTGTCCCCACTCTGGGAGTCACTGACCTGGATACTCTCTCTGGTTCTGTCTTTGCCAGAATGCCATATAAACAGAACTATACAGTAAGCAAGCATTTTAGTCTGGCTGCCTTCACTTAGGATAATGCATTTGCGATTCACCACATACTGCTTGTACCAACAGTCATTTTTTACCTATGAGTGGCATTCCACTGCATGAATGCTCCACATTTGTTTATCCATTCACCCACTGGAACACATTTGGGTTGCCTGCAGTTTTTTGGAGATAATAAATAATGTTTCAATAAATATTCAGGTCAGTTTTGTGGGTAGAAACAGGCTTTTATTTCTAAATAAAAGAAAAATTTAGAAATAAATAAATAATATATTAGAATATATAAAAATATAGAAATAAATATATTTTTTATTCCCCCTCATGGGCCATGGCCCCTCATGAGCCATTGACAGGCCTCGATAGAGACGGCGTTTGGCCTGGAGTAGGGGGCCTACCCTGGAGCCCGCAGTGATGCCTGTTCCCTTGTGTGTGGGAGATCTGAGGGTTGGCAGGTCTGTGAGAGTCCTTTTCTCCTCCCCACCAAAGTTATTATTGTGGATCACTTATTTTTCCTTTTGGATTAAAAAACTGTGATAAGCTTAGTCTTGGTGTTTTGTTGCATCTTACTAATTTTACCTGGTATGTGGTGAACCTTCCTTGTTTTTTTACTTTGAGAAACCTTTCCCTGTACATGCCACTTGCTTCTCAGGGGTAGGATTTCTGGATCATATGATGTGTTCATGATTAACTATCATTTAAATTAAGTATAACTTACCTAAGTAAAATTTACCTGTTTCTATGAGTTTGGACAAACACGTACAACCACATAAACAGAACTCCAGTCATGATTCACAACTGTCAAAACACCGAAGCAACCCAAGGGTCCATCAACTGATGAATGGATAAACAAAATACACACGATGGACTCTTATTTAGTTGTAAAAAGGAATGATGTTCTGATACATACAGCAATATCTTGAGCTGAATGAAAACATAACATCAAAACTTGTGATATGCAATGGACAACAGAATGAAAGAGGACACTTACCTTACACCAATACAAAAATTAACTCAAAGTGGATCAAAGAACTAACTATAAGAACTAGCAACATAAGGCTTCTAGAAGAAAACACAGGGAAACATCTTCAAGACCTAGTAATAGGAGGTAGCTTCCTAAACTTTACACCCAGGGCACAAGCAACAGAATCAAAAATAGATAAATGGGAAATCTTAAAAATAAAGTGCTTCTATGCCTAAAAAAGCTTTGCCAAAAAGGTGAAGAAGCAGCCAACTCAATGGAAAAAAATATTTAGAAATCACGTATCAGACAGACAAAGGTTTGTTAACCTACATACATGAAGAAATCATACAACTAAATAACAACACCAAGAACAAACAACCCAATTATAAAATGGGTAAGGCATGAATAGACATTACTCCAAAGAGCAAATACACATGAAGAGATCCTCATTTTCATTAGCTATAATGGAAATGCAGATCAAGACAACTTCACACCTATAAGAATGGCTGCTATTAAACAAACAGGAAACTACAAATGTTGGAGAGGATGTGGAGAAATTGGAACATTTACTCACTGCTGGTAGGAATGTATAATGGTACAGCTGCTGTGGAAGACAGTTTGGTGAGTCCTCAGAAAAATAAATCGAGTTGCCCTATGACCTGGCAATACCACTACTCGGTATATACCCAGAAGAGCGGAGAGCAGTGACACAAACAGACATCTGCACACTGATGTTCATAGCGGTATTATTCACAATTGCCAAAAGATGGAAACAATCCAAGTTCCTATCAAAAGACGAGTGGATCAACAAAATGTGGTTTATACATATGATGGAATATTATGCAGCAGTAAGACAAAATAAGGTCCAAAAGCATATGACAAGATGAATGAACCTTAAGGACATAATGCTGAGTGAAATAAGCCAGACACAAAAGGATAGATACTGTATAATTTTGCTATTATGATCTTGGTAAAGGTAAACTCAGAGGCTTATGATACAGAACATAGGGCACCTAGAGATACACGGAAGCTAGAGGTAGGTGAACGGTTAGCTAATGAGGTTGAACTTAAATGTAAGGGAATGGATAGAAATGTAGGCAAGTTTGTTAGTGGGTCCATAAGTAATATGGCCATATTGAGGGTGAACATGATTGAAAGGGTTTGTATAGACCCATGTGTCCCAACAATTAATACTACAAATGTAAATAAGTTCTTGCATGAATTTCTTCAAAGATATAAATTTTGTAAAAAGAGAACAATAATAGAGAGGTATGGGGGAAAACTACTATTGGATGCTATGGCCTATATTTAGCAGGAACACATCAATAGTATCACAGCAATACCAGGGTAAATAATTGTGAGGAGGGACAAGAATTAAGGGGAGGTTTGGACTTTCTATCTGGTGAGCATGTGTTCATCAGTTACTTTTCTCTTTGGAGCAGTGAAAATTGTCTAAAATTGAGTGTCGATGATTGTACAACTAAGTGAGGATAATGTGAGAAATGGATTGTTGACTTTGCTCATTATCCTTGATGCCCAGTGATGGAGGTAGCTGAAGGATACACTGACTGAGAAGTAAAATGGTGAACTGTGGTGTACACATATGATCGAATACTGTGCAGTTACATAAAGGAACAAAATTGTGAGGCATCCAACGAAGTGAATGTACCTTGGGGACATTATGTGGTACACAATAAGCCAGAAACAAAACAACAAATATTGTATGGTCTCTTTTAGAAGTTACCTATAAGAAAACTGTGGGCCTGGTAACATGGGAAATGACTCCTAGGGATGAGTCTGGCCCTGGTACTGTGGGATCAAAATGCCTTCCTGACCAAATGGGGGAAAACAATTGTAACAAATAAGGTATCAGAAGCTGAGAGAGTTCAAATAGAGTCAAGAGTCTACTCTGGAGGCTATTCTCAGGCAACCTTCCGTTAGATATTGCTATTTACCATGGTTTGCCAACCCCCAACCAACACCATTCCTATTAACCCTGAAGAATACCTACAGCTCTGTTTGAGAGTCTACAAATTTTCATGTACTAAAATGACTTTCCAGAAACCTACCACTCCCAGATGAGTTCCTAGGCCAGATGAGTCCTGAAATGAAGAGGGGTCAGCCTCTCCAGAACATCAACTAGTTCCATTCCCCTACCCCATATCATTGACTGTCCTTTCCAACAAGAAGTTAGAACAGGTATAGTCCAAATACTCCTACAGATTGGAAGAAGGATCAGAGGAGAAGGAGGAGTTATACAGAGAAGGTAGGGTTTAACAAATGAGTACAATTACTGTATCATTATACTGGTATTTCTTTTAGTACCAGTGTCTACAAGCAGCTAGAAGGAAAACCCAAAATTGTGGAATTGTAACCTATACCAAACTCTGAAATCTGTTCTATAACTAATCACTATAACGTATTTGGAATTTATTGTTTTTGTATACATATTATATTTCACAATAAAAATATTTTTTAAAACTTATGATATGCAGTAAAGTTTGTTACCTGCAAACTTAACCCTAAGTTTGGAAGTGGATGAATGTGTAGCCCTAAATTCTTACATTAAAAAAGAAGAAAGCTATATTCAAAGACCTAAATGCATACCTGAAGGAACTAGAAAAAGAATGGCAAACTAAACCCAAAGTAAGCAGAAAAAAATAAATTATAAATATTAGAGCAGAAATAAATTAGAGAATATAAACAATAGAGAGCACCAATAAAATCAAAAGTTGACTCTTTGAAAAGATAAGTAAAATCAGTAAACCCTTAGCTAGACTGGCAAAGAAAAAAAAAGAATACATAAATAAAATAAGAAATGAGAGAAAGACAGCACTATTGACCTCGTGGAAATAAAAAGGACCATAAGAGGATACTATGAACCACCATATGCCAACAAATTAGATAACCTAGATGAAATGGAAAAAATCCTAAAAACACACAAGCAATCTATACCGACTCTAGAAAAAATCCGAAGCTCTGGACAGAGCAATCACAAGAGATTAAATCAATCATCAAAAAAACCTTCCTAAAAAGAAAAGCCCAGGACCAGGTGGCTTCACAGGTGAATTCCACCAACATTCCAAGAAGAAGTAATATCAATACCCCTCAGTCTCTTCCAAAAACTTGAAGATGAAGGAACATTACCTAATTCATTCTATGAGGTCAACATCACCCTAATATCAAAGTTAGAGAAAAATACTACATGAAAATGAAATTACTGACCAATTTCTCTGTTGAATATAAATGAAAAAAATCATCAACAAAAATATTAGCAAATCAAATCCAACAGCACATTAAAATAACTGTACACCATGATCAAGTGGGATTTATCCCAGGTATCCAAGGTATGCAACATAAGAAAATCAATTAAAGTAATACACAACATTAACACAATGAAAGGAAAAAAACCACACGATCACCTTGACTGATGCAGAAAAGGCATGTAGACAATATCCAGTACCTTTTCTTAATAAAAACAGTTTCAAAGATAGGAACAGAAGAAAACTTTCTCATCATGATAAAGGGCATTTAAGAAAAAAACACTGCTAACATCATACTCAATGGTGAAAGACTGAATGCATTTCCCTCTAAGATCTGGAACAAGACAAAGATGCCATGCTCACCACTGTAATTCAGAATTATATTGGAAGTTCTAACCAGAGCAATGAGGCAAGAAAAAGAAATGAAAGCATCCAAATTGGAAAGAAGGAAATAAAACTTTCACTATTTTCAGATGACATGATCCTGTATATAAAGAAAGTCCAGAAAAACTACAACAAAGCTCCTACATCCTGCAAAATGGGGGGAAAGAAGTGTAACAAATAAAGTATCAGTGGATGAGAGATTTCAAATAGAATCAAGAGGCTACACTAGAGGTTACTTGTACGTATGCTGGACTTGGACACTGCTACCTATCATAACTTGCCAACAACATTTAAACAACATATTTAAAGAGAAGGAGGAGTATAACAGAGAAGACAGGATTTAACAAATGAACAAAGTGCTTAATTATTATATTGATATTTCTGCTGGTCTCTAGTGTCTTAGAGCAGCTAGAAGAAAAAATGAAAAATCATGGAACTATAACCTATACCAAACCTTTTTTAAAAAGTTTTTTTAAAAAATCCCCCCCCCAAAAGCTCCTAGAGCTAATAAATTCAGCAAATTGTCAGGGTACAAGATGACCACATGAGAATTACTAGTGTTTCTACACACTAGTAATAAGGAAACTGAGGAGGAAATGAAGAAAAAATTTCATTTGCAATAGCAACCAAAAGAATCAAATATCTACAAACAAATTTAGCCAACAATGTAAAGGGTCTTATATATGGAAAATTACAAAACTTTGCTAAAAGAAATAAAAAAAGAGTTAAGTAAATGGAAGGACATTCTAGGCTAATGGATTTGAAGACTAAATATTATTAATATGTCAATTATACCCAAAATGATTTACAGATTTAATGCAATCCCAATCAAAATGACAACAGTCTACTTTGTAGAAATGAAAGCCAATAATCAAAATTATTTGGAATGGTAAAGGGCCCTAAATAGCCAAAACATCTTGAAAAAGAATAAAAGTGGAAGACTCAGACTTCCTGACTTTGAAGGTTATTACAAAGCTACAGTGGTCAAAAGGATAGACATATTAGACCAAAGGAATCAACTTGAGAGTTTGGAGATAGACCCTCAAGTCTATAGCCAATTGAGTTTGACAAGGCTGCCAGGTCCACTCAATTGAGAAAGAACAGTCTCTTCAACAAATGGTGCTGGGAGAACAGGTTATCCATATGTAAAAGAATGAAGGAGGACCCCTATCTCACACCATATACAAAAATTAACTCAAAATGAATTAAAGACCTAAATGTACAAACCAGGACTGTAAAACTCCTAGAAGAAAACATAGGGAAGCATCATAAGCACCTTAAGGATCTTGTGTTAGGCAATGGTTTCTTAAACTTTAACACCCAAAGCACATGCAACAAAAGAAAAAGATCAATGGTACCTAATCAAAACTTAAAACTTTTGTACATCAAAGGACTTTATCATGAAAGGGAAAAGATAACCTACACAACTTGAGAAAATACTTGGAAATTACGTATCCAATAAGGGTTTAATATTCTGAATATATTTTAAAAAATCCTTCAACTCAACTATAAAAAGAAAACAATCCAATTTAAAAATGGGCAAGAGACTTGAACAGACATTTTTCCAAATGACTTAAAAGCAAGTGAAAATATACTCATCAGCATTAGCTATTAGGGAAATGCAAATCAAAACCATGAGATACCATTTCACACCCACTAGAATGGCTACCATTAAAATAACAGAAAATTACAAGTGTTAGGATATAAAGAAATAGAACACTCATTTATTGCTGGTGGGAGTGTAAAATGGTATAGCCACTGTGGAATAGTTTTGACCTCTTCAGAAAGTAAAGTACAGAATTACCATATGGCCCAGCAACCCCACTACTAAGTATACATACCCCAAAGAATCAAAAGCAGGGACTTGAACAGGTATTTGTATGCCAATATTCACAGTGGAATTATTCACAATTGCCAAAAGATGGAAGAGACCCACATGTCCATCAACTCATGAATAAACCCAGTGTGGTATAGGCATACAATAAAATATTATTCAGGATTAAAAAGGAATGAAGTTCTGATTCATGCAACAACATGGATGAACCTTGAAGAACATTATGTTAAGTGAAATAAGCCAGATACAAAAGGACAAATATTGTATGAGCTCATTGATATGAAATAATTAGAACAAGCAAAACTAGTCAGAATCTAAAACATAGGTTACCAGGGGCTGGAGTGGGGGCAGGGAATGGGTAGCTAATGTTTAAATTTTACAGAATTTCTATTTGGTTTGATTACAAAGTTTTGGGAATAGATGATGCTGATGGTAGCACATCAATTGTCAGTATAATTAACAGCACTGAATTGTAAATGTGAATGTGGTTAAAAAGAGAAATTTTAAGTCATACATATTACTAGAATGAAAATTAAAAGGAAAAACAGGACCATACAACACAATGAACCCTGCTGTGGATGATGAACTATAGCTAACAGTACAAGTATAAAACATTCTTTCATGAATTATAACAAATACACTTCACTAAGGCAAGCTGTTAGTTATAGGGCAGTGTATGAAGACGTCATTTTTGATGTATTTTATGCATGATATTTCTGTAAATCTACAACCTAATAAAAAGAAATCAACAAAAATACATAATTTCTTTAAATGTTTAGCATTTAGACCTTCACCTACTATATGAGACCAAAAGCAGAAAGCTTTATTATGTGCAGAACCTAAATTTTCTGTTACCGTATAATCTAGATCAACCTGTCTGGATAGCGCATTTAAACAACCCAAACTCCTGGAGTCCAGAACAGGGATGAGACCTTGTAATTCTGGACAGTGTAATATAATACCAGGATACATCTCGGACTGTGGTGGACTGATAATTAAAAAGTATTGGTAGAGCCTCTTGAGGTTCTGAAGGGAAAAAATTGAAACTATTAAACCTCCCAACTGGGAAAACCCAGATTCCCTCTCAACCACCGAGGACTCCCTAGAAAATAGGCCAAGCCCTGGATTTTAAGGCTTGCCCTTAGGAAACTTATTTCTGTAGGGAAGAAGCTAAGACCACCTATAACAAGACCTAAGGGTTACTTCTGAAGGACCTCTTTTGTTGCTCAGATATGGCCTCTCTTGAAGTTCAACTCTGCAAGGAGAATCGTTGCTGTCCCCTCTCCGTGGGATATGACATTCAGGGATGAAAGTCTCCTGACAATGTGGGGTGTGACCCCCAGGGATGAGTCTGGTCCTGGCACTGTAGGACTGACAGCACCTTCCTGACCAAAAGGGAGAAAAAAAGTGTAAGGAAATAAGGCATCAGTGGCTAAGAGATCAAATAGAGCTGAGAGGCTATTCCGGAGGCTACTCTTATGCAAGCTTCAGTTAGACAGTGCTAATTGCCATGGTTTGCCAACCAACATGACATCTGTCAACTCTTAAGAACACCTAGAGTGCAAACTGAGACTCTATAAAGGTTTCATGCACAAAATTTTCTTTCCTGGAACACATAATTTCCAGAGGGTTCCTAGGCCATAAATCCTGAAACCCAGAGGGACCAGGCTCTCCAAGATTATCAATTAATTACATCCCCCTATCCTTTAGTGTTGATACCCCTTCTCAATGTGAAAAAGTCAGAACATGCATTCCCTAAAGATCCTATAGGTTGGAAGAAGGATCAAAGGAGAAGGAATTATAACAGACAAAATAGGATTTAACAAATGTGTACAACTGATGAATCACTACATTAACACTCCTTCTAGCTTCCAGTGTTTTGGAGTAGCTGGAAGGAAAAATCTGAAATAGTGGAATGGTAGCCCATGACAAAGTCTGAAAACTGTTATGTTATTTAACTGTTAAAGAGTACTTTGAAAATTATTGCTTTTTCTTTCATTTGTATAAATCTTTTATTTCATAATAAAAAAATTTTTTTAAATGTACAATTTTTATTTGGGATGATGCACAGTGTTGATACTAGATGGTGGTGATGGCAGCACAACGGCGTGAACACAGTTAACACACTGAGTTACCTATCTGAATGTGATTAAATAAGAAATTCTATGTCATATGTACGCAACTAGAATAAAAAATTTTTAGAATCCACTGAACTGACAATGCAAACAGTGAACTATGCTAAACCACGACCTATATTTAATAGTGTGATTTTCTCATCAATTGTAACAAAGGTACTACAACAACGCAAAATGTTAAAAATGGCAGTGAGGAAAAATAAATAAAAAGAAAAAAAATAAATCAATAATGGGGGATAAAGGGTTAAATAAATTAGGCAAATGGAAATACTGGTGGTCAATGAGAGGGAGGGATAAGGTGTATGGTATGTATGAGTTTTTTCATTTTCCTTTTTATTTCTTTCTCTGGAGTGATGCAAATGTTCTAAAAAATGATCATGGTGATGATGTGATGACATTGTGAGCCACTGGCTATACACTATATACAGAATCTCTGTGTGTAAAGATTAATCAATAATTTTTTAAAATATGGGTGAGTATATGGGGACTCTGTATTTTCTCCATAATCTTTCTGAAAACTGACAAGTTCTCTAATAAAACAAATTTTATTTGGGAAGGAAAAAAAGGTTTTTTTTAACAACTTTAGATAACCTTGTAACTCTGGAGCACAACTCTAAAGACCTATGACTGTGGTGCATCTTCAACTAGACTGGACACCCACCTGGCACCCACTGCTCTCTCCTGCTGGGCCCCCAGCACCTCACCATGCAGCTGGCACTTAGCCAGTAACCTACAAATCTTTTGAGAAGAGAAGAATAGAGCCTGAGTTACTTCTGGGCACCTGGAAGCAAAGGACAGAGGAACAGGCGTTGACAGCAAAGGCCTTTCTCTCTCCAGCTGGGAGCGATCACATCAATTCACTGGGTGCCCAGGCAGCTGCCAACGGAGGAGGATGGGGGCCCTGTTGGGGCAGGGAGATACTCACTGGGGACAACAGTACTCTCTCCAGGAGGGCCTGTCAGCATCACTGGGGTGTGTGCGGTAGCACTCGGGTCCAAGGACTGGCTGCCCATCTGAGAGATGTTTCATTGATTGTCAGCATCCTCTGGTTGCTCCATCACCTTCTGAAGAGAGGTGCTGGGCAGCATGTGCACAGGGCCCACAACCATCATCCCATTGGCCTCCATGTCGCAGTGCAGCTCCCTGCAACCAAGAATGACATCCCAGTGTCTGACACTGCCCCAGACTGCTGTTCAGTCTGCAAACCCAGCTCCTTAGTCCCCTACCCAGACTGAGAAAACACTGACTACCTCCTCTGCTCCTCTGGCATTTCGTAAAATTCTTACCATCTGTGCACTTCTGTGCCTTTGCGTGTGGAAGGTGGCAAGAGTGGCATCGTCACACACGTGAGCAGCAAAGCTGTCTGCAGGATGAAGAGGCCTAGAGTTTGATGCTTCCTAAAGCCCAGGTTAGGCCTTGCACTGACCTCCCAGCTATGCCCCGAGCTTATAAGGGCGGCTGGCTTAGCCAGGCCCCCTTGACCCAAAGTGCTCACAGCCAGGACCAGCCCACCGGGGCTCCCTCCCTCAGACTACTTCTTTCCCACCTCTCCCTCCTCCACAGTGTTCCCTCATTTTCTCTTCTCCTGGGCCACTTTATTCTCCTCTCCTACCATTCCCAAGTCAGGGCCTCCCAAGCCAGTCCCAACAATCTCTCCACAAGCCCTCTTTTCCTCCCGGGCTCTTTGCAATGATCAGACCCTTCTGCCAAGCTCCATACCTTAGCCCTGAAAGGTACCCGCAGACCACCGCAAGGGATAGGGCGGGCTGCCTGGAGGTCTCCACCCCACACCCGAGCTGCCCCACTGTCTCCCCGACTCGCCCCTGTGGGCCCAGGGGCTCACCTGGGCTGATGGTTCCGGCCGGCGTCCTGCTCCTCGCCCAGAGCCTCGCCTTCCTTCTCTGCGACCTCCTTCTCCAAGGAGTCATGCGCGGACAACGCCTTGTGCCGGCCGGTGCCGCCGCGCGGACTCCTCGGCGCTCTCGGCCTCCCTGGTGCCCGCCCGCGAGCCGCCGGTGTGCCACGCCTGCCGCTCGGCCTTGGCCCGGGCACCGGGGACATCCTCGCCCCGCTCGGGCGCGTGCCGGTGGGGGCGGTGGCGCCGCGGCTCCTTTTCGGGCGCTTCCTCCGGAGAGCCCCTGCGGTGGTGGCGCCGGCCGCCCTCCAGGCCCGGGCCCGAGCCCCGCGCGCGCTCACCCCTGCGGTCGCGGGAGTCCGCGGCCTCCTGGCTGTGGCTGCGGCGCGGCCGGGGCCGCTCCTCCCGGGCACCGGGCTCCCCGCCCTCCTCCCTGGGGCCTTCGCTCCGCTCCTGCTCCCCCGCCGCGGGGGTCGGGGCCTTGTCCTTGTCACGGTGGCGGTGGTGCCTGCGGGGCGGGTCCGCCGGGGTGCACGGCGGCCGGGCGGGCTCGGCAGCGTCGGAGCCATCGGCACCAGGCCGGGCCGTGCCCCCCATGGGAGCGCGCGGGCCATCGCTGCCCGGCTCCACCACCAGGGGCCGGTCCAGGTGCGTCTTCATGTCGGGCCGCAGGTGGAGCGCGGTGGACAAGCGCAGCCGCCCCTCAGGGTCCAGCTCGCTGTGGAGGCCTCGCAGCTGGCGCGCAGGTTCTGCAGCCGTAGCTGGCTGGCGCGCTGTTCCCACACGGAGCGCGCCTTGGCCGAGTTCTGCTGCCTGCTGTGGGGAGGACGACGGGTGAGCGACGGGCACCTGTGCCTGCCGGCTGCCCCGCCGCTCTGCCTAGCGTAGAGAAAGCCGCAGATGGACACACAGCGATGGAGGGATGGAGGGTGGTGCCAGGGAAGGAGGGAGGAGGGGCAGCAGGAGCCCTCAAGACCCCTCCTCAGAGTCCAGGCAGAAGAAGATCTAGAGAGGCCCACCCAGAGCTCTGGGGAACCGGCTTCCAAATGCACTTTATGGAGTCCCTCACCACCTCCCAGACTGACTGCCTGGCTCGGTGGGTGCAGGCTGTGGGGACAGCAGGCACCAGCAAGATGGCACAGACTGGCTCCCAGGGTTCGCACCCTCAGCCCAGAAAAGACAAAAGGGGGGAAGGAGGGAGAGCACCATGCAAATGGGGCAGAATGATGGAGAGGCGGGAGGCAGTCGCCCTTTCCCAGCCTGCCAGGGCGACCTGAGTGGAAGGGCCCAAAGACGCAGCCATTTCTCCAAAAGGCACTCCCCCATATCCACCCCCCAGGAAAAAAGCCAGCTACCCTCCAGTGCTGACCACATGTGGCAGCTGCTGTGTGACCCACTGACACCAATGCCTGCATCTTATTCTACCATGTGACTTAGTTATTCAGGATCCAACACATGTCCTTACCCTGGGAGGGCACCCGGCCCCTCTGTCCAGGAGCCTGACCCTTCAACCACTCCTCACCTGAGCACCTGGCCTCCTCCTAAGCAGTCAGTCACGGGGGACGAGCCAACTAGGAGCAGCTGCCCAGTAGGAGTGTCTAATCAGGCAGCTTGCCAGCCAGTCTGGGCCATTGCCAGGGGGGCACCCCAGGGCACCTCTGGCCCCAGCTTGTCTAACACTAGCCTCGAAGTTGCCCAGCTGCTCTACACCTCTAAAACAGAGGCTTCCCAAGAACCACAGTTGCAGTTAGGGAAGGAAGGTAGGGCAAGCAGGGCTGGGAGGGCCCACAAGTGTCATCAATGAGCCCCTGGCCAGTGCTATCTGCCACCCCTGCCCTCTGAGGGCCCTTGGCTGGGTAAGCAGGGTCCCCAGTTCCATGTGAGCCACAGAGAGATGATGAGGCCAGCGGCAGCCTAAGCAGTCAACTCAGGAGAGGCAGACATGCTCGAGATATGAGTGATGGCACATGGACAGAGAGCAGACACAGGACAGACAACGCAAGTGAAAGAAGAGGAGGGGCTGAGGCAGGGGGCATCAGGATGCCAGGACGTGGGAAGGCTGCCCGGAAGCCGCCCCGTTAAGCAGATGAGTCAGGGGAGGAGGGAAATGTTTGCAGTGTGTTCACAAAGCCACGTTGGGACATCGCAGCAGAGCGACTCACGGTGAGTTCACGCTGGAGATGGATGAGCTGTGAGATACAGTACCTCAATCTTGCTTTACAAAATTGCACATGCAAGAAATAAAACAGAACACAGGTGAGAAGACAGAGAGAAAGTCCCAGGAAACAGGAGGGGCGTGCGCCATGCTGGGCTGGGCATGTCCATTGGAAAGCACACTGCTGTGTCCTCTAGGCCAGATGCATTCAGAGGGAGAAGGCAGCCAGCTTCTTTCCCCACCTATGCAGAGAAGTTGAACAAAGCAAGTGAGCCCCACATGTGCCAGCCAGCACACACAGCCAGCTCAAGCCTACCCCTGTCTACATGGGACATGACTCCCATAGGTGTGGACCTTCCTGGCAATGTGGGATAGAAATCCTGGAATGAACTGAGACTCAGCATCAAGGAATTGAGAAAACCTTCTTCACCAAAAGGGGGAAGAGTCAAATGAGACAAATTATAGTGTCAATGGCTGAGAGATTCCAAACAGATTCGAGAGGTTATCCTGGAGGTTATTCTTATGCATTAAATAGACATTGCCTTGTTAGTCAAGATGTACTGGAGAGACTGGAAGGAACAGCCTGAAAATGTGGACATGTGTTCCAGTAGCCATGTTTCTTGAAGATGATTGCATAATGATATAGCTTTCACAATGTGACTGTGTGATTGTGAAAACCTTGTGTCTGATGCTCCTTTTATCTACCTTATCAACAGACGAGTAAAACATATGGAATAAAGATGAATAATAGGGGGAACAAATGTTAAAATAAATTTAGAGTGAAATGCTGGTGGTTGGTGAGGGCAAGGGGTGGGAGGGTAATGGTATGTATTCATTTTTTTCTGCTTTCTTTTTATTTCCTTTTCTGAATAGATGCAAATGTTCCAAGAAATGATCATAATGATGAATATGCAACTATGTGATGATATTGTGAATTATTGATTATATATGTAGAATGGAAGATCAAAAGTTACAAATGTTCACATTTGGTGTTTTTTTTTGGTATTTAAAAAAATTAAAAATTAAAAAAATAAACTACAAAAAGTGGTTAAAAAAAAAAAAAGAATTCCTCTCTTCTGAGCAGAGAATAAACATGTATTTGCAAAGTCCCCTTGAGGGGCTTGGGAGAAAGGAGGAAATATTCAACTTCCCCAATCTGGGGAATTTCTGATATACTCACAAGCAGTGGGGACAGCCAATTCAACAGGCTGAGCCCTCGATCTTGGGGCTCACCCTGATGAAGCTTATTCCTGCAAAGGATAGACTAAGCCTACTTATAATTATGCCTAGGAGTCATCCCAAGAAAATCTCTTTTGTTGCTCAGGAGTGATCTTTCTCTCTAAGACAACTCAGCAAGAGAATTCACTGCCCTCTCCCGTAGTGGGTCATGACTCCCAGGAGTATAAATCTTGCTAACTACATGAAACATGATTCTCAGGGAGAAGTCAGGACCCAGCATCATAGGATTGAGAAAGACTTCCTGACCAAAAGTGGGAAGAGAGGAATGAGACAAAATAAAATCTCAGAGGCTGACAGATCTCAATCACTGTCAAGAAGTTATCTTGAAGGTTATTCTTATACATTATACAGATATCCCTTTTTAGTTTACAGTATATTGGATTGGCTAGAAGGAAGTACCTGAAACTGTTGAACTGTATTCTAGTAGTCTTGATTCTTGAAGATGACTGTATAATTACACAGCTTTTACAGTGTGACTATGTGATTGTGAAAATCTTGTGTCTGAAGTTCCTTTTTATCCAGGGTATGGACAGATGAGCAGAAAATATAAGGACAAATATTAGTAACAGAGGGGGACTAGGGGTTAAAAAAATGGGGTGGATTAACATACTAGTGGTAATGAGAGGGCGGGGTAAGGGATATAGGATGTATGAGTTCTTTCACCCAACATTCAATCCACCAGGAAGTCCTAATAGTTGTGCTTTCAAAATACATCCACAATCTGATCACTTCACCACACTTACTACTACAAATTGGCCCAAGCCATTGTTGTCACTAGTCTCCCCCTGAGCTGGTTATAATCTATTCTGTATCCCAGAAAAACCATATTCTATTAATTCTAATCCTATTGTGTGGGGGCATACCCATTGTTTCGGGTAGAACATTTTGATTCGGTTGTTTCCAGAGGTCTACTCAATTGTGGATGTGACATTTTGATTAGATTATTTCCATGGAGGTTTGGCCCCACCCATTTAAGTTAGGTCTTAACTTACTACAGTCATTAAAAGAGCTGACACAAAGAAATATTTGAGTAAAAGCTCGACACAGATACTTGGAGATGCCTGGGATGCCGACAGAGATGCTTACAGTACCAACAGAGATGCTTGGAGAGATGTTAGAAATCACAGCCCAGCAAGGGTCGCTCTATACCTTCCCATGAGATGCTAAGCAAGCCAGAACCTGGAGAAAGCCCATATAGAGTAGCTAAGTGAGGGCCCACAGATGCTCAGAGAGGAAGCCACTGGAATCAGAAGCAAAGAAATGAACAGGGAACAAGAACCTCAGGTGCTAGCCTTATGCCTTCCCAGCTGACAAGAAATCTCTAGTGCCATTTGGCCATTATTTGGAATCAAAATATCTTTCTTGAATGCCTTAGTTTTGACATTTTTATGGTCTTAGAACTTCTTCTAGTTTCCTAGCTGCCAGAATGCAATATACCATAAACAGAGTGGCTTTTAAAAAGGGGAATTTAATCAGATGCTAGTTTACAGTTCCAAGTCTGAGAAAATATCCCAATTAAAACATGTCTATAGATATGTACAATCTAAGGCATCCAAGGAAAGATACCTTGGTTCAAGAAGGCTGATGAAGTTCAGGGTTTCTCTGTCAAGTGAGAAGGCACATGGTGAACACAGTCTCATCTGGAAAGGCACATGTTGAACACGGTCTGGGTTCCTCTCTTATCTGGAATAGCACATGGCAAACATGGCATCATCTGCTAACTTCTTCTTCTGGCTTCCTGTTTCATGAAGCTCCCTGGGAGACATTTTTCTCCATCTCCAAAGGTCGCTGGCTGGTGGACTCTGTTTCTCGCGGCTATGTCATTCTGATCTGCTCTCTCTGACTCTCCCATTCTCCAAAATGTTTCCTGTTCTATAGGACTTCAGAATCTAATCAAGAGACACCCATATGGGTGGAGACATGCCTCTACCTAATCCAGTTTAACAACCACTCTTCATTAAATCACATCTCCAGGGAGATAATCTCATTTCATTTCAAACATACAATACTGAATAGGGAATAGAAAAAACAGCTGCCTTTACAAAATGAGATTAGGATTAAAACACGGCTTTTCTAGGGTACATGCATCATTTCAAACCAGCACAGAACTGTAAACTTCTGACTTAATTAATCCCCTTTATTAAAGCCAATTCATTTCTGGAATATTGCATTCCAGCAGCTTGAACAAACCAAAACAGATTTAAACACATTTTGTACCAGAGAAGTGAGATGCTGTGGTTTGCAAAAACAAAACATGTTGGAAAGGCTTTTGAAGTGGAAAAGGGGAAGATTCTGGAAGAGTTGTGAGGAGCTTGTCAGAGAAGGCCTAGAATGCTTTTAAGAGATTGTTGGTAGAAATACAGACATTGAAGATACTTCTGATGAGGGCTTAGAAATGAGCAATGTGCCACTGTAAACTGGAAGAAAGGCGATCCTTGTTTTAAAGTTGCAGAGAATTTGGCAAAATTGAGTCCTGGTGCTAGATGGAAGGGGGAATTTGAAAGCAACCAGCTAGGATATCTAGTTGAGGAAATCTTCAAACTAAGTATGGAAATGCAGCCTGACTTCTTGTAGCTTAGATTAAAATCCAACAGGAAAGGGATAAATTGAGAACTGAACTCTTGGGTACAAAGTATCCAGAAATTGATGGTCTGAAAAGTTCTGAGTTTTCAGAAACAGACCCCAGCAGCAGCATCAATGGTGCACATGAGGATTTAACCAAACATGGAACCAGTCAGCCATGTCAGGACAAGCCAGGATTGGAGATGGGAGTTAAGCAGAAAAGATCTCTGTTAAGTCCTATGGTCTGACGGCTTTAACCCCTGTATAGTACATGCTAAACCAACATATTTTTTGTGAGATCTGTATAAACAGAACCACTGCCAATCTGGACTAAAAGGGACAAACTGAAGGGAAAAAAAACTTCAGCAGTAAAATCATGGAAGTTAAGGTCTGAAGCCAAGAAATCTTGGACCAGGAGAAAGGACCTGCACATCCACATTGAAAGGGTGAGTTTACCCTGGAGGCAGGTGACAGGCAGAAGAGTTTCATCTCCATGATTCTCAGAGAAAGTAGAGCATGTCTCTGAGCATGTGCTTCAGAGATGGAAGAGAGTCAGAGTGCTGCACAAATGCTTGGAGGGGGTGGAGTTGAGAAAAAGGTGGACTCCCCAATGTTCCCCAAGGTTGCAAGCATCATTCCCACATTGGAGAGAACAGGGCCACTGCAGAAACCCTTGTAAAGGGTAGGACTGCTCCTTTCCCAAGCCCTGAGGGTGATAAAGGGTCTGTAGACTTTGAAATCCAAGGAAGTCTGCCCTGCAGTTTTTTGGAAATGTTTGGGTCCAGTGACCTGTTTTCCTTCCAATTTCTCCCTATGGCAATGAGAATGTTCATCCTATGAGTGTCCCTCCATTGTGTACTGGAAGCAGACAACTTGTTCTAAGCTTCACAGGTCCACAGGCAGAAGAGAATTTTGCCTTAGGACAAATCATGCATGTGGCTTATTTTGATGAGATTTTGCACTGTTTCTGACTTTCTATTATTACTGAAATAGTTTAAGGCTTTTGTGATATTGTGATGTAATGAATATATTCTGTATATGGAAATAACATGCCCTTTTGGGGTTCAGAGGGTGTAATGTGCTGGTTTGAATCTGAGGGTAGAATTGCTGGTTTTCTGTTCTGTTAAAAAAAAAAAAAAGAAAAGTCATGCTCTTTTAATCCTAATCCAATCTTATGGGGTAGATCTAACATTTAGGATGGAGTTTTTCATTGGGTTGTTTCTGTGGAGATATGACACACCCAATTATGGATGAGGCTATTTTAAAGATAGTACATAATTTATTAAAATAGATATGTGATTAATCAAATTTTAACTCATCAACATATCCAAACATTCTTAGAAAACATTTTAAATGCAATGTATAACCATAAAGTCGTAAGACTGACTTTTTTCTTTTTCTCATTTATTTTTTTGTTTTTGTGTTTCTAATTTTAATACAATTTTATTGATAAAAAATAATGTTATATATTTATATATAAATAATATTATATATTCACATACCATGCAACTATCAAGAGTGTACAATCAATGGTTCACAGTCAGAGACCATTTGAGATGAAGAAGGAAAATGCCCTGGGGGAACTTCATGAAACAAGAAGCCTGGAGAGAAAACTAGCCAATGTTGCCATGTTCGCCATGTGTCTTTCCAATTGAGAGAGAAACCCTGAACTTTATCAGCCTTTCTTAAGTGAAGGTAACCTCTTGTTGGTGTCTTAATTTGGTGACCAGTGGCAGTCTGCAAGTCTACACAGTTTGGGTGCCTTAATTTGGACGTTTTTATAGACTTGCTTTCATTGGACTTGCTGACCTGGAAGAATAAAATTGAACAAAATAGTACAGTATTTTCCCTCTCTTTGCAAACAGGTGCAAAACCGGGTAAGAAACCTTCTCTCTGACTCTTCTACTCAGACTAAGAAGAAGGCATCAGGAAGGAAAAACATACACTCAAGATGAGATTTAATGATCTCCTCCTGAAAAAGTTCTGGATTTCTGTGAAACACTAATATCCTATGCCAACCATAGGAGAGTAACGAAATTTTGCAGCAGGTTTTTAACTTCCTATGTGCACAACCAAGTGTCAAGAACCTTGATGCTTCCTAAAACAGCATCAAGAACAAGGTGGAAATCATCTTGCATCAGTTTAATATGAAATCTGTACATAGTTATCTACAAATTCAACAAAGCAAAAACAGGTTAACCTGGAGGTTATTCTTACACATTTTACAGAGTTCCCTTTGTTAGTTTGAGGTGTATTAGAGAGGCTAGAGAGAAGTGCCTAAAAATGTAGAGCTGTGTTCCAGTCGCCATGTTTCATGAAGATGATTGTATAATGATATAGCTTTTGCAATGTGACTGTGTAATTGTGAAAACCTTGTGTCTGATGCTCCTATTATCTACAGTATGGACAGATGAGTAAAAAATATGGCTTAAAAATAAATAATAGAGGGACAACTGTTACTGCTAGTTACATACTAGTGGTCAGTGAGAGGAAGGGGTAACGGGTATGGTATGTATGAATTTTTTTCTTTTTTCTTTTAATTTCTTTTTCTGGAGTGATGCAAATGTTCTAAGAAATGATCAGTGATGAATACACAACTATGTGATGATATTGTGAGCCACTGATTGTATACCATGTATGGAATGTTTGTACACTAAGAATGTTTGTGTTTGCATGTTAATTATCAATAAAAGTAGTAAAAATAAATAAATAAAAAAACAAACAAAAAATAAAAGTAACTATAATTGTTTTCATTTTAGTTTAACTGCTGTCATTTAACTGATGTTACATTTGATGTTTTTATTGGGCTTTGTTATTTTAATCATGTCCAGCATAATATTTTATATATACATATGTTTAGTATAGACAAACTAAACAATATTATTTCTTTGAATCCTCTGGAATTAGATACTGTCCTCTTATTGTGCTTTAGTTGAAAAAAGGTCTAGCAGTTGTTTTGTTTATGGTAGTCTTAGTCTTATGTTTGGTGTTTAGATTTTGTTTTGATTTGGTTTGATTTTGGAAAATAAAGCTCTTAGAAATCATCACTTTAATTAAATATTCTAAATTATAAAAAAGAACACCAAGGGCATTATATAAGATTCTACAAAAGTTCCATTCACTGTGGTAACTTTCCAGAACCTACAATTTCCAGATGGGTCCCTGGACCAGATAAGTCCTGAAATGCAGAGGGCCCAGCCTCTCCAGAACATCAACAAGTTCCATCCTCCTATCCCATACTGTAGACAGCCCCCTATTACATGAAAACATTAGTATGGGCATAGCCCAAATACCCCTAAAGAGTGGGACAGAAAGATCAAAGCAAATGGTGCAGTTATACAGAGAAGGTCAGGCTTAACAAACTAGTATGATTGCTGAATCAGTATACTGCTATTTCCTTTAGTTTCTAGTATCTTAGAGCAGTTAAAAGTAAATACCTAAAATTGTGGAATTGTAACCCATACCAAATTCTAAAATCTGTTCTACAACTAACTGTTGTCACATATTTTGAAATTTATTGGTTTTTTGTATATATGTTACTTTTCACAAAAAAGTTGATTGTGATGATAAATTTCACATAACAGCTATATGGTGATATGAGAATGACTGACTGTATACTTTTGATGATTACATGGTATGTGAATATATAATATATAATAAACTAATTAATTTTAAAAAAACAATAAAATCAAGGAAACAAAAACACCTAAAGTCAAAACTTAACAGAAAATACCGAAAATAACTATTTTTCTTACATTTTGTGTTAACATGTATATAAACACAAAATTTCTCATTTTAACCATTTTCATGTGTACAAGTCAGAGATATTAATTACATTCACACTACTGCTCTACTATTGCCACTATCCATTATCAAAACTTTTTCACCACCCCCAACAGAAATTCTGTACCCATGAAGCAATGACTCCCCTTCTCCCCACAATTATACAGCACCCTGTAATATACTTTCTGTCTCTATGAATTTACTTTTCTCTAGGTATAGTTAATATTTAAAAAATTGTATAGCATTAAGGAGAAAAACAAAAGTATTTGCAACATATCCCAGAAAAATGTGGACAGTGAATAAAGCAGTATTTGTAAAGTCCCTTTGGGAAAATGGGAAGAAAGGAGGAAATGGTCAACTTTCCCACTTGAGGAATTCCTGATATTCTCACAAGCAGTGTGGACAACCAAATCAATAGGCCGAGCCCTCGATCTTGGGGTTCACCCTTATAAATCTTATTTCTTCAGAGCACAGGCTAAGTCTACTTGAAATTAGGCCTAAGAGTCATCCCCCAGATAACCTCCTTTGTTGCTCAGATGTGGTCTCTCTCTCTAAGCCAACTCGGCAGGTGAACTCACTGCCCTTCCCTCTTGGGACGTGACTCGCAGGGGCATCAGGTTCTCTGACAATGTGGGACAGAATCCCAGGATGAGCTAGGACCCGGCATCAAGGAATTGAGAAAGCCTTCTTGGCCAAAACAGGGAAGAGAGAAATGAGACAAAATAAAGTTTCAATGGCTGAGAAATTTCAAACAGAGTTACAAGGTTATCCTGGAGGTTATTCCTATGCATTATATAGATATTCCTTCCTTAAAACTCCAGAGAACAGTTAATGGGTTGCAGGACCTAAGCAAGTGATGAATTAAGAAATGTAGTTTTAAAAGTGGTAGATCATGGTGTCATTCTTGGCTCTTACCCAGTATGTTGTAGAACCAGTGGTTGCTCCCAATGTGGGTCTGTGTAATCCCTATGCATATACTAATTTGCCTGTGTTTGGTGCCAATATATCAGGTGGCAGCCTGATACACTAAACTAGGAAACTATTCTGTGGCTCACCTCTCCAAAATGTGTCCTGCAAGCAAAACAGCAGTTTGCAGACAGCTAAAGCAGTACAAGATTAATTATGTCAAAGTGGCCTGCAGGAAAGAATTGCCTATTTAAGTCCTATGACAGAGCACCCAGGGAGAAACTCTATTTCACAAAGCATAGAGGGGGCATTTGATTTCCTGTAAATGGGGGGACACCTAAGGCCAAGAGCAAACATTTCTGATGCCCAGAACAAGACATCAGAAAAGACGGAGAGGAACCTGAACTTCACATTCACCTCAAGTTGATCTTGATAGGAGAACAACAGTCTGAAGGAGAGCACCAGCCAGCACAGAGTCAAGTTAAAAACACTTGGAGAGGTGGTTTTTTTTGCTTGTTTGTTTGGTTTTTTTTCTTCATTCCTGGTACACAGGGAAATCTCTGTAATTACAGTACCTCCATATAAACTTAAGGAACTGACAGATCAGGGACTACATCCCAGAGTTACACTTTAAAATACCAAGAGTTCCACATTAAACAAGAGTGTGCAACTAAAGATTAGAAGACAAGCAAAGAAAAAGAAAATGACTCATGGAAAGGAACAAGATAAATATCCAAATATCATCAACTTTGGACATACTGGACTATATGTTCAAACAGATCAAAGTAAAATTCAGAAAAAGAACTAGAGGGTACCAGGTAAATAATAAATATGCAATATGAGAATTTCAATATAGAGACAAAATTTAAAAAAGAAAGCAAATACTGGAAATGAACACCATGTTAACTGAAATGAAAAATTCCCTAGAGGGTTTCAACAGATTTGGACTAACACAAAAAATAATCAGTGAACTCAAAGACAAGACAACTGAAATGCTTCAGGCTGAGAAACAGAAGACAAAATCATTTAAAAAGTAAACAAAGCCTTACGAGACATGTGGGACACCATCAAGTGTACCAATCATATGCATGATAGAAATCCCAGGAGGAAAAGAAAGAGAGGGGCAGAAGAAACAGTCAAAATACTCCCAAAAAGAACTTAATTTTTTGGCAAAAAACTTCCCAAATTTAATGAAACACATTCAAGAAGCCCAATAAAGTCCAAATAGGATAAATTCAAAAAGAAACGTACCCAGACATATAGTGGTGAAACTGTCCAATCCCAAGGACAAGGAGAGAGTTCTGAAACCTACAAGAAACATCCAAATCAGAAAGGAAGAAGAAAAACTTTCCCTACTCTCAAATGACATAATCCTTGTTACAGTTTGCTAATGCTGCTGGAATGCAATATACCAGAAACAAATTGGATTTCATAAGGGGGGTTTACTAAGTTACAAATGTAGTTCTAAGACTATAAAAATGCTCAAATTAAAGTATGAACAAGAGGGCGGGCCACAGTGGCTCAGCAGGCAAGAATGCTTGCCTGCCATGCCAGAGGACCCGGGTTTGATTCCCGGTGCCTGCCCATGTAAAAAAAAAAAAAAGTGTGAACAAGAGAATACCTTCACTCAAGAAAGGGAATATTGTCCATCATTTCTTTTTCACATGGGAAGGCACATGGAAACATCTACCGGCCTTCTCTCCTGGCTTGAGGTTTCAAACGGCTATCTCAGCTTCTGATGTCTACTGCGGTATTTCCTTCTGCATCTTTTAAGGAGTCCAATAAACTAATTAAGACCCAACTGGAATGAGAGGGGGTCACATCTCCACAGAAATAATCTAATCAAAAGGTTCCAACTGCAGCTGGGTACATTGCAACTCCATGGAAATAACCCAATCAAAAAATCCCACCCACAATAAATCTGCACGCAGAGATTGTATTAAAAGACCATGGCATAAGAACAAGATGGGGGCTTGGTGAGGTGCAGGATTTAGTGATTTTGCCTCCTGGCCAGAGGGACATCTGTGCCTGGGAATAAAGTAATTCCCCTATTTCCCCTGTCTTGAGAAGTTGCAGGCATTCATGAGGTTAATCTTGGGCAAGTTCTTTTGTAAGTTCTTTTGTAAGCCTTTCTGTAAGCTCTTTTACAAGCTCTGTTGAGCAAACAGCTAACAAATGTTCCAGTTGATTTGCAATTGTTGTTTACCCTCGGGCCAGAGGGAGTAAAACTCCCTGGAATATTGCATGCAGAAGTTTCTGAGAAGATTGCCCCCTGTCAAGGGGGTAGGGAGGAAACGGGTGTGACCTGGGGGTGGTGACCCGCTAGATAAGGGAAGCTCTGAGGATAAAAAAGGAAGGCAAGAAAACATAGGAGGACTACTAAGATGGGGAACTACTAAGAAAGAACTAATAAAGGACTGACTCCCAAGAAGCAGGGAGCCCTGAGTGATGGAACCATACTTGTCTCCTGAGTGCTGATTTTTTAAGTCAACCTCAACGCCCCTCTCCTGACTCGGCTTCAAGAGCCAGACGCGGCATAGTGACACACTATGTACACCAGTCTGGAAAAGCTGGACCAGCTGCAAGCCCACCCAGAACCATGAGTACCCTAAGCTGCCAAGGCTGGTACCCCTTTCACACAGGTTGAATCCCAGAGGGGAAAGGAAAGACATTTTACTAACAGCAAGGGGCTGAGTGCAACCAAGATCCAAATGCAGAATTAATTAACAAATACTGACTAATGAAAAAAAGGCCTCCAGACAACCAAATCAATAGGCAGATCCCCAAATCCTGGGGCTTGTTCAATGAAACTTAACCCCACAAGGGATAGGTTAAACCTACTTAAAACTAGAGCTGAGAGTCACCCCCAAGAGAACTCTTTTCTTGCTCAGATGTGGCCTCTCTCTCCAGACAACACAACAAACTCACCACCCTCCCCCTGGATAAGTGGGACATGACTCCCAGAGGTGTGGACCTTCCTGGCAATGTGGGACAGAAATCCTAGAGTGAGCTGAGACTCAGCATCAAGGGATTGAAAAAAACCCTAGAATGAGCTGAGACTCAGCATCAAGGGATTGAGAAAACCTTTTGACCAAAAGGGGGAAGAGTGAAATGAGGCAAAGTGTCAATGGCTGAGAGATTCCAAACAGAGTGGAGAGGTTATCCTGGAGGTTATTCTGATGCATTAAGTAGACATCACCTTATTATCCAAGATGTAATGGAGAGGCTGGAGGGAACTGCCTGCAAATGTAGAGCTGTGTTCCAGTAGCCATGTTTCTTGATGATTGAATAATGATATAGCTTTTACAATGTGACTGTGTGATTGTGAAAACCTTTTATTTATAAAAAGGATTGTGATGCTCCTTTTATCTACCTTCTCAACAGATAAGTAGAACATATGGGATACCAATAAATAATAGGGGGAACAAATTTTAAAATAAATTTAGCTTGAAATGTTAGTAATCAATGAAAGAGAGGGGTAAAGGGTATGGTATGTATAACCTTTTTTCTGTTTTCATTTTATTTCTTTTTCTGAATTGATTTAAATTTTCTAAGAAATTATGAATATGCAAAAAATATAAATATATTCCTGCCAAATCTAAAGCTTTGAAATTTGACACAACCTTTGATCCTCTTACAGGCATTTATTTACCTTAAGGAAATTACCAGAGAAGCGTGCAAAGATTTAGTTATAAAGATGGTTACCCAAAGTGGTTTATAGTAACATTTTAAGTGTACAGCAGAAAGTACCTGGGTAAAACATAGTACAGTAGATTACTAGGAATTATTAAAAATCATTTTGTTCAACAGGGTTCTTCACCTGGAGCCCAGTGGGTTTACTTTATGAAAAGACATGGATTTACCTTGAAGCAAATGAAATGAGGGATGAAGACAACTCCTTAGTTGAGCAGGCTCCTGTGAGTAGCTTAATTGCTGAAAGTTATTGAATTTTCTAGGGGGGAAGAGGAAGCCAGATTGTAATCATGAAGCATTTCTACATAAGCATTTCTGGTAAATTTCAGGAACAGATCTCAGAAGAAAAGGAAGTGAATCTCCAGATCTCCAGCAAGATACTGTGATTTTCCATTCTAATTATATTTATATGTAATTTTTTGCCTCACCCCCACCCCCACCACAGTTCAAGGGAAAAGAAACTTACTATCATTTTCAGGTCTGGTTCTCAATCCTAGAACCTAGGCAAGAGTTCTATTTTAACAAAAATCACAAATATATACTGCAAGTACTTCCTTTTCCTATTTAACATTCAGCATTTCCAAAAGACTACCTGAATAACTGATACTCATAACAGCTAATTGTTAATTAGGTAAAAGACAAAAATAAAAAGGCAAAATTAAGTTTTTCCTCTCACATGAGAAATACCCTACAATGTCTAGCATATTATTAAAAAGCAAACAAGTCAATGAAATATATGGATTATATGTCCAATGTTTAGTTTTGAAACAATGATACTATAAAGTGCACTTACAATCTCAAACAATTCTGTAAGGAAAAATGTCATGCTAATACTAAAATTGCTTGAGTCAAGGTAGGGTAGGTGCTGTCCACTTCAGTTGTTTAAAATTCTTTAAAGTAATAATGCAAACTAAAAAAAAGAAATTGAAAACAAAAGAATAAACAGTATACCCAAATTATATATCTGCAAGCCCCACAAAACCTACATCTACCTCTGTTGATTGAGTGATAAATTTGATTTGTGTAGCATAGGTGCTGCTTCTTGGACTTAGTGTAGATGGCTTCCATTTTTTAAAAGATGTCCTGATCCAAAAGGACCTAAGAAATATGGTTTAAGAGGAATATCTAATGATGTAAAAACACAACATACTGTTAGTTGCATTAGCAAATTACATTCAACATGATCCCAGTTTTATAAAAACATAGTCTTTAAGTGTATAAAAATATGACTGGAAGGATATACATTAAAGGTTTAATAATAGTTATCACTTGGTGAAATTAAAAGTCATTTAACATTTATTCCTTTGGTTATCAGTATTTGTTAAATTTTCTACAAAGACATAATATTTTAAGAAAACACTAAAAGCTATATTATTTAAATCCCTCATAACTAGCATTCAAAGTTCTTGAATAGATTAAAAGATATAGTCTATGTGAAAGTATGTTGCACATCATAAAGCACTTACAAATGTTAACTATTGTTTTTCTCCAGCTTTGAAACAGTCACAGAACACAGATGGCAATACATTGCATTGGCCTAAAACCAGTGGTGAGTAATGGAAAGCTTCCTTCACACATGATTGCTTCTGTCTGAATCAACATTGTGGATAACTTTTTAAAACAACAGTTTATGAGAGTATAAAATATTTGGATTTTTAAAATGACAACTAAAAGCCATCCAAAATTATCTTAGTTCATTTGGCTTCAGGTGACTAATACAAGAAATAAATTTGCATAAATTCTTGACATAGCATTATTTACTATTTTAAAGTATATAAAATTTGGAGATACCTTCATCCTCTGAGAACTAGACCACACTTGATTCTTGTGATCACAGCAAGATGAAAATTTCAGGACAATATTCAAATCCATGCAAGACTTTATTTGTTCTGTTATTTGTACATCCTTAGGGTTGAGATTTGGAATCTGATAGAAAAAGGCACAGCCATGGTTCACAAGATGGTAGAGAAGACGCTGTGGTGCTGCACCAGTGGAACTTGCTGGAAATTTGTCCTCTGGAACATGCAGAAAATCTGCTCCCCTATGGTGCTGGAGAAAGCTGTTTACAGGGAGGTATCTCATCAGAAGTGCTGGCCACGGGGTGCTGGTAGCCACCGTATATTTCAGCCACTGTATAGATTTCACTGTATATTTCAGCCTTATAAGGATAGGTCCCTGTTGTTGAGTTCATGCATGTCTCCGTCCCTGCCAGCATGGCCACTTTGTTCATGGGTCCATTAACCAAACCAACCACGAGATGTCTGGTGAAAGAAACCAGCATCTGCAGAAAGCATCATTTTGTCCATCTTATTTCTATTATTATTATTATTATATATGTACATGTGTGTGTATATATATATATCTTATTATAATATATATATTCACCACTTCTGGTCATCTTTCATTCCAAAAATGGACAGCCAAATATGCTGTCACCAGCATTCTTGGTGGTGCACTCTGCACACCAGAAGGATTTTCCTTCACCATTGTCCTTCAGGGTCACCCCTGAGTGGGGTGGGAATGCTGCAGCTAGCCACTTTTAGGTGATGCCAGCATATTATGCAAACTGAACTGTAAGCCAGGCTTGATATTTTTCTTCCTCAGTCAACTTATCATATATATGATGTTCCCCAAATATAAAAAATTTCTACAATGCTTTCAGCCTTCCTATAATAGGAATCTTAATTTTCCAAAGGGCTATAGACCTGTAGTTCTCATCTCAGAAATTGAAGTCAGACAACAGCATGGTTTTCCATGGCCTTTCTTTTGAGTCTCTCAGGCCAAACAACCTTTATGTTATATTATTTGTTTAATTCAAGATGTTGTGGGTCATTGGGATTCCCAAGTCAATAGGCCAATTGCTTGATCTTGAGGCTTGCTCTTGTGAAGCTTATTTATGTAGCAGAGAAGCTTAACCTACATATAGTTATACCTAAGAGTTACTTCCAGAGGACTGCTTTTGTTGCTCAGATGTGGCATCTCTCTCTCTCTCTCTCTCTCTCTCTAAGCCCAGCTCTGTGAGTGAAATCATTACCCTCATGCCTATGTGGGACTTGACATCCAGGGATGAAAGTCTCCTGAGCAATATGGTGTATGACTCCCAGGGATGAACCTAACCCTGGCACCATGTAATCAACAAGGCTATGCTGACCAAAAGGAAGGGAAGAATAGTTTAAAAATAAGGTTCAGTGGCTGTATTAGTTTTTAAGCTGCCAGAATGCAATATACCAGTATACCAGAATTGGGACAGCTTTTATGAAGGAAATTTATTAAGTTACAAGTTTACAATTTGAAGCCTATAAAAAAGTCCAAACTAAGGCATCCAGGGACAGACACTTTAATTCAAGGAAGGCCAATGGGTCAGTAACACCTATGTCAGCTGGGTAGTCATGTGGCTGGCATCTACTGGTTTCTTGCCCCTAGGCTCCATTGGTTTCAGCCTCTGTTCTTTTGGGGGTTCTTCACTTTCTTTCTGTGAGGCTGGATTTCATCTTTTGGCTTCTCTTGGTTCTCTCCAGGTTCTGCCTTGCTTAACATCTCTGTGACAATGTCTGCTGAACTCCAAGGACCTCCAGATGTCCATATTTCTGTCCTCCAAGTGTGGGAATCTTTGTCAGCCCTGCTGTGACATTTCTGTCACCACTGTTGTGTATGTCATTTCTAACTCTCTACAAAACATTTCCTCTTTTTTTTTTTTTTTTTTTTTTAAAGAGAGAGGGAGGAAGGGAAGGAAAGACAGAGAGAAGGAAGGAAGGATAGAAGGAAGGAAAGGAAACATCTTTAAACATTTTCTTGTTTTATTGTATTTTGTTTGTTTGTTTGTTTTTTACATGGGCTGGGGCCGGGAATCGAACCGAGGTCCTCCGGCATGGCAGGCAAGCACTTTGCCCGCTGAGCCACCGCGGCCCGCCCAACATTTCCTCTTTTAAAGGATTCCAGTAAATTTATCAAGACCCACCTGGAATGGGTGGAGTCACATCTCCATCTAATCTAATGTCACACCCACTTGTGGGTATGGGTGTCGCATCTCCATGGAGATAATCTAATCAAAAGTTTCTACCCTACAATATTGAATCAGGATTGAAAGAAATAGCTCTGTACAAAGAGTGTATAATTTGGGGGTACAGTGGGGGATATGCTATTGCATGCTATGGGCTATGTTTCACAGGAAAACACCAACAGTTCTGCAACAACACTAGGGTTGTAGGATTGAGAGAGAGACAAAAGTTAGGATGAGGTTTGAATTTCTTGGCTATCTTTCTCTTGGGATAATGAAATTATCTAAAATTGAGAGTGCTGATGGACTGTTTACTTTGGACATTATGCATGAGGCCCAGTAAATGGAAGTGGCTGAAAGATGCATTGACTGAGAAGTAGATTGGTGAACAATGATGTAAATATAAGATCAAACACACTGCTGCTATAAAAAGGAATGAAGTTGTGAGGCATTCACTCAATGATGTGAGTGAACCTGTGGGATGTTTGATGATGCAAAATAAGCCTGAAACAAAAAATGATCTCATGTAGAAAATGCTTATAAGGAAATCTGGGACTATATTGTAAGCCCTTATATCAGTCACATATCCGTCCACAGTGGTAACAGTTATTTATTGATTTTGATGGGCTCTTTTATATATGTATTGTCTGGTATTTAGAGATAAGAATGAAGCTGATCAGGTCAGGATTAAGGTAATTCAGAATACAGGGGTAAGGAAGACATTGTATTTTAAAACTTCACCTATTCTTTGAAACCAAAAGAAGATAGTTTTATTATGTCCAGAACCTAGGTTTTCTGTAGCACATAATCTAACTCAACCTGTCTGGACATCACATTTAAATAATTGAAACACAGGGAGCCCAGAAAAAGAATGAGGGATCTATGTAGTTTAATGTAATGCCTGGATACAGTCCAGAGTATATTAAACAGGTAATCAAAAAGTACTGGCCAAGTCCCTTGAGGGATGGGAGGAAAAATGGGAAGCTATTAAACTTTACCACCGGGGAAACCCTCATACTGTGTAAATCATTAGGGACATCCAAATCAATAGGCAAAGCCCTTGATCTTGAGGCTTGCATTTGTGAAGCTTATGCTGCAAATAAGCTTAGCCTACCTATAAATATGCCTAAAAGTCACCTCTAGATGACGTCTTTTTTTTTAACTCATATGTGGCCTTTCTCACTCTAAGCTCAACTCTACAAGTGAAACCATTGTCCTTCTCCTCTACGTGGGACATGATATCTGGGGATGAAAGTCTCCCTGTCAGTGTGAAAGATGACTCCTAGGGATGAGACTGGCTCTAGCACCATGGGATCAACCATGCCATCCTGACCAAAAGAGGTAAAAGAAGCATAACAAATAAGATATCAGTGGTTGAGAGAGTTCAAATGGAGTCAAGAGGCTACATATGCTTCAGTTAGCTACCTATTATAACCTGCCAACCTCCAACCACAACCATTCCTGCCAATGCTAAAGAATACCTAGGGCATTATATAAGATTCTAAAAAGGTTGCATACACTAGGGTAACTTTCCAGAAACTACAACATCCAGGTGTGTCCCTGAACCAGCTAAGTCTTGAAACCTAGAGGGGACAGCCCCTCCAGTACATCACCTAGTTCCATCCCCCATCCCATATTATCAGCAGCCCCTTCCAACATGAAAAAGTTAGAGTGGGCATAGCCCAGATACCCATAAAGAATGGGAGAAAGATCAAAGAAGATGGTGAAGTTATACAGAGAAGATCAGGTTTGACAAATGAATGTGAGTGCTGAATCACTATACTGATATTTCTTTTGGTCTCCAGTACCTTAGAGAAGCTAGAAATAAAAGTCTAAAGTTATGGAATTATAACCTATACCATCCTCTAAAATCTTCTCCGACTAATTGTGGTGACGTATTTTGAAATTTGTTGCTTTTATGTATATAAGTTTTTTAAAGAGAAAGAGGATTATAACAGAAAAGATAAGATTTAACAAATGAGTATAAAAGAAATGGTTGCCCCCACAAGATTGGATCAGGATTAAAACATGGCTTTTCTGGGATACATAATATCTTCCAACTGGCACATATGCCTGAGGGTCACCCCGGAGAACTTCTTTTGTTGTTCAGATGTGGCCTCTCTCTCTAAGCCAGCTCTGCAGGTGAACTCACTGACCTCCCCCTCCCCCATATGAGAGATGATTCCCAGGGGTGTAAATCTCCCTGACATTTTGAGACAGAAATCCTGGAATTTGCCAGGACCTGGTATCATGGGATTGAGAAAACCTTCTTGACCAAAAGCATGAAGAAAGGATTGAGACAAAATAAAGTTTCAGTGGCTGAGAGATTTCAGAGTCGAGAGGTTATCCTAGAGGTCACTCTTACACATTATTTGTATATATCCCTTTTTAGTTTATGGTGTATTGGAGCGACTAGAGGGAAGTACCTGAAACTAGAGCTGTGTTCCAGTAGCCTTGATTCTTGAAGATGATTGTATAACTATATAACTTTCACAATGTGACTGTGTGATTGTGAAAACCTTGTGTCTGATGCTCTTTTATCTAAGTTATGAACAGATGTAAAAAAAACAATAAGGATAAAAAGTAAATAAATAATAGGGAGATAAAGAGTATAAGTTGGGTAGATGGAAATACCGGTGGTCAATGAGAGGGAGGGGTTAGAGGCATGGGATGTATGAGTTTTCTTCTTTTTTCTTTTTTTTCTGGGTTGATGCAGATGTTCTAAAAATGATCATGGTGATGAATACACAACGACATGATGATATTATGAGCCATTGATTGTATACCATGTATGGCCTGTATGAGTATGAAGATTTCTAAATAAAATATTTTTTTAAAAAGAAGCAGTGCAAGAGTTCATCACATGCCTTTACTGTATCAGTTGCAATGATCGTGTGGGTTTTTTCTCCTACATTGTGTTAATATGATGTATCATATTGACTGACCTTTATGTGGAGCCACCCTTGTATACCTGAGATAAATCTCACTTGATCTTCATTATCATAAGTGCAGGAGAAGGTAATCCCCCCTCTTTTATATATGTCTCTTCTCTCATCTTTGGATCATACATACTTCAGTGGCAGCTAATTACTGATATTAGAAACAGCTATGCTTAGAGTACCTCATGTTTCCTCAAAAAAAAGCATTTTCTGTATTTGGGAAACTAGCCATGTCTTCATCATTCTTTCTCTTTGCATGGGAAGGATGACTGTGTGATGGGCCACTCTACACGTCAAGTCCCACCAAAACTCTTTGGTGTACCCCAGGTTCTTAACCTCCTTTCATGGAAGGACTTACCTCTGCAATTATAGAGAGTCAGCACTTATTAAAGCTTGAAAGCACATTAAATGATGTCTCTGCAAATCCTTCATGTTCCTAGCATGTATTGCTGCATCTGCTTAACAAACCATCCCACAACTTGGTGGCTTAAAACAAGAACATTATTTCTCATAGTTTGGTGGGTTTACTGGATGCAGATAAAGGTTCTCATGTGACTGCAGTCAGATGTGGGCTGGGGCTGCATCTTCTGAGGTCTGAACTGGGCTGAACATCCATAGTGACTCCCTCACATGGTGGGTGTTTGGAGCTGGCTGTCCACTGAAAGTGCAGCTGGGACTGGAGACCTCAGTGACTACGCACCCTTCTCCATGTGGCTTGGGCTTTTCATAGCCTGGAAACTGGGCTGCAAGAGAGAGTGTCCCCACATGATTATGAAAACCTTGTGTCTGATGCTCCTTTTATCCAGGATATGGACAGATGAGTTTAAAAAAAATAAGGAAAATAAATAAATAATAATGGGTAAGGAATAAAATAAATTGTAATTTCATTTTTATTGAAATACTAGTGGTCAATGAGAGGTTGGGGAAACGGATATGGGATGTATGAGTTTTTTTTTTATGTCTTTCTCTGGAATGATACAAATGTTCTAAAAATGATGGTGGTGATGAATACACTGCTATGTGATGATATTGTGAGCCACTGATTATGTACTGTGGGTGGACTGCATGCGTTTGAAAATTTCTCAATAAAGATATTTAAAAAAGAAAAGAGGGAGTGTCCTGAGAGTGAGCTTTCCTAGAGCCCCACACCAAAGCTGCAAGGCATCTTATGACTCAGCCTCAGAGGTCCCAGAGCACCACTCCCACATTGGGGGGGGATCGGTCATGCAAGTTACTAGAGCTGGTCCAGAGTCAAGAGGGGTAGAAATGAGCTCTTTCCTCTTATTGGGAAGAGTAGCAAAGATTCTGTAACCATCTGCAGTCCACCACACTTTGTTTTATAAATAAGGAAACTGAGGCCCAGGGAGGTCTTATCCATACCCACTCAGGCTTTTAATGGTAGATTCTGAACTGATAACTAATTCTAACCTATCCCCACCCACAGCCCAGCAATCATCGCCATTTCTGGTAATGGAAATGCAGTTGTTTTGTTTGCTGATTAACATGGGCATTATTCTAACAAGAAAGAAAAAATCCTCCTGCGGGTTGAAATTCCAACTTGTGTTTTAGGAAATATTCATTGAACTTCATAAAACTTCACCAGGTCCCCCTATTTCAAATCTGATAAAAAGATATGGCTGTTCCTAAAAGTAGATTACCCACCTGTAATAAATATGAGCACTAATAACCTCTTGTGACCCTCAACTCAAAACTAGATCCTAGGTAAACTCCCAAAGTATCTTTGAAAGGTATTTACTGAGCTCCCATATGTTCTGAGTATTTTACAAAATAGACCATAAAGGACTTCTCTACTTTGGGGAGTTTATATTCTATGGCTGAAAACAGAATGGGTAAAGCAGTCTTACAAGGCAGACTGTCTTCACTTACCACATCTTTCCCAGACATTCCAATATCAGCCAAAAGCAATAGAAATGATCATTTCTGCCCAAGTGTTATCCTAGCAATCTGTATGGTAGAGACTGTAAGATGTTCCAAAATCCAGTTAACAATTTTCTGCAAGTTTTGTCTGGTTATATAGCCATTATCATAAAGACTGCAATTCTCAGATTCTCAGGCAGCTAGACTGGATCTGGCACCACATTGGGACCAGTGGATTTTCTTTAAGGTGATGGGTACAATGTCTGAGTCATGAATTTAAAGGGAAAGAGCATGCTCTCCAATTCTCTTTTGCCCCTACTGCTGGCTGGAATGTATATGTGCTGGTGAGAGCTTCAGCAGCCATTGTAGACCTAGAAGGTGGAAGTCTGCTATGAATGGTAGAATATGGTAGCCACTGGTGCTGCTGGCCAGTATTTAGTTCTCATTTCCCTCCTGGCTTACCTGTAGGATTTCACATCCTGGCTCCCTTTTAGTGAGATAGGGCCAGATAACTAGATCTGCTGATTGCGTTGTGTGTGTCACTTCCAGCCTGAGCATTTAGTTGCTGATACGAGGCCTCTACCATGACCACCAGAAATATTCCAGGTAGTGGCTAGTCCACAAGCCTGAGTTTCAGATGAAGACAGCACCCCTTCATTGTTACTTAGAGGACAGGTACCAAAAGGAAGAAAGAAATTTTTGTTTTTTTAAGCCACTGAGATTTGGGGACTGTTTATTATTGCAGCATAATCTAGCCTTTCCTGATTAAAAGACCAAGCAACAAGATAAAAAGATCCTGGGTCCCTGAAATCTTATCATCACCATCACTACGAAATTGCTCACATTGCTGAGAGTAAAACCATCTTTATCTTTCTGAAAGCCACTGTTATTTTCGTGTTTCAGCAGTCAAATCATTTCCTTACAAATATAATCATCTATAAAAGATCACATTTTGGAAGTTTGGGCATCCAGTGATTTAAAATTTTCTTTAAAAATGGTACTGGGAAGGTGAAATTTGTGTTCTAAACACATTTGAATGTGCAAGTTTATGCACATTGGGTTTAATCCCATAGGAAAACTCTGAAAGTCAGTAATGAACACTTCAGTTTTCCCTCTCAAGGTGGCAAAGGAGCTGGGGTATTTAGTCACCCCCTCCTAAGAGTCACTAGTTGAGTGATGCTTTGGGGGCATTAATTTTTTGGCACTTCCAATCTGACATATTTGTAGCAAAGGAAGTTTGAAAGACAAAGAAAGAGCTCATGTGAAGCAGTGCAAATCTGGACATTGTTGAAAGTTGAGGCAGTAAAGACAAGAAGCTATAGATGGAGCATTTGTCCCATGTCTCTGACTCCCATGTTTATCCTGTGTGAGGGTACTGATGGGGAGGGCATCTCAATCAAGCTGGCTCAGCAGTGTCTGGGTAGAAGCCTTATGTGATCAGCCCCTGCTTCCCTCTCCAACCTTTTCCTTTACTCTTTATGCATTCTGCACTAACTAGACTGAGCATTTGTAGGCATCTTCAAAATGCTGTTCCTTGACTCTCCTCCAGAATTTTGCAAATTCTATTTCTATTCCTACACCTCTTGTCTGGCATCAAGTTTGAAGTTCATCCTATACGTCACCAACTACACTTCTCCCAGAAAGACTTCCCTAACCTTTCAAGTCCACTGAGGTGTCCATCCTCTGAGCTCCCTTTGGGTCTCCCAGGGTCCACTCAAGCCTGGTTCACCATTTTTCATTAGCGCTTACCCCCTATTTGCCTACATCAGTGGCCTAAGACTGCTACTCGGCCATCAGGTGAAGCAAGCAGGTCTGGATATAAATGTTAGCTGTAGACAGGAGCATCATTCTTAAAAGAATAGGCCCTTTTCCTACTTCTGCTCAGCACCTGCTTGAATCACTCTGCCCTCAAGCTGCTCCGAAGCACCATGATTGGTCATTTCTGAGACTCTTTCATACAACAAAATCACTGGCCTGTAGCTGCTATATGAGCAGTGAATAGAAGACAGGAGGTAGCTGGGTCTGTTTCTAGATTTTGTATGACAGTAGAGAACTGATAACCCCTCACCCCCACCCACTCTCCCACTCCTGCCCAGAACTGAACCAATGCTCCCCCTGAAAGGAATGGGCAGGTGTGACTTCCTGTTCTGAAAGCAGAGTCTTGTCTCTCCCACTTGGTGCCTGCCTCTCTTCCTTCTGCCTCAAGAGTTTCCTAAAAAGTAATAATTTCCCCCTAAAGTGATCATCAACTGTCTCCAGTCTCCCCATTTTAAACAAATAAAGAAGAAAATCAGACAAGAGAACAAAAGTGAAATAACATTAGAGAACATGATTCTCACAAAGAGGCCCGTGGATGTCCCAGAGGCTCCAAGGCATCCAGTTGCCTCAAACATAAATACCAGAGCAAGTTGCTCTGGGAGTTACTGGCCAAGAACAGTGACCTTCCTCTATTAGGCAATTTACAAGCTAAAATGAAAAATCCGCCCCCAGATTCCCAAACCAGTGCATGGACTATGTCACTTATCTGCCAATAAAACCACCATTTCATGTGTAAAGGTGAGCCATAACTCCCAACGGGAGCAGGAAAAAAATGACAATTATGCTCTTTCCCTCCTGTCCCCACATACTGCCATGACTTTATTTCTTCTGTGTTCTCTTCTTCACTCAAAGGCATTAGGTTAGGAGGTCTTGAGGGGGGGAGGTGTCTTTTTAACATTTATTCCATAGTAAAAAATGTGGGACATAAAATGTGTTCTTCGAAAAGACAAGGGAGAGAAGGGAACAAATATTACTTAATACCTACTATGTTGTATGCACTGCAATAGTAGATTTCATTCGTTATTTTTTTCATTACCCACAACAACCTTCTGAGGTAGGTAGTATTCGATTTTACATATGAGATGATTGAAAATCAGAAAGGTTTAGAAACTTGCCCAAGATCACACAGTAGAGTCAGGAAATCCTGACTAGGATCACTTTAGTATGGCTGGCCTTTTGCTGTTCTGTGAGCAAGTCCATCCCCTATCAGGAGACAATCCCTCCTCCTCTACCACTAGCTCATGCACTTTGATCAAGTCTGTTGGCTTGCAGGAATTTTCACATCTGTTTGACAAGTCACAGGAGACAATGCAGCCCTGGGCACAGTTCAAGCTGCAAAGCCTTCTGGATTGAGGGATTTAAAATTCAACTTTTTTTTGAAAGAATCACAACTCTGAAAGAAACTAATAAAAACAAGAATTCTTCAGCTGTGGTCTGATTGGAATATTTGGACACTCTTGCCAGTATATGACATCATTTTCCTTCCAGACTCTAATGTTAAAAATAGCCCAGCACACATTCTTCAGAGATAGTAATATGTCAGCAGCCCCCAGAGAGGCTGAAAATAAATGAATCAGTGCTAGAAAGTGAGGGATACCATCCGCACTGAATGGTGAAAAGGACTCCTGAACAGTATCTTCATTGATTTTTTCCTGTAATTGGCACAGCATCTTGGTTTGCCTTCAGGCTTCAGAAAGAGAAAACGGGGAGCCCATGTACACAGAGGTTCCTTGTGTTGGAATTTAATTTAAAAAAATCCCCCTGAAAAAAAAAGTAGCCCAGCAAACTCTCTGAACCAGTTGTCTTCTTCAAACACAATATTGATTATATGTTTATTTACTGCTTTAGAGAAATGCTTTGTAACATGAAACCTGCCGACTGGCTGTTTCAATGGCCTGACTGATCTCTAAGGGAGAGCCAAAGATTTGTTGAACTTGCACCAAACACACACACACATACACATGTGCATACAGGCATCCCATCAGGCTGCTCTTTTGTGGTACAGGAATTCCAAACCAGCTGCAAATGCTCTTTTCAACAAACTGTGAGGTGATCTGATCTACCAAAACTCAGTATGAGGCCCCCATTTTCTCTCTCTGATTCGGGTAGATAATCTCTCTGATTAGGTAGAATTTTAAGAAATTGCCATCTTAAAATGTCTGACTGCTTCTCTGTCTAAGCAGACCCAACACATTTTGTTGGAGAGTCACTTAGGTGACCTTTCCCGGTTATGCAAAGTTGAGGTGAGTCGGCCTCCCCTGCCCTGAGGCCTTAAGAAGCACCCTTTGTAATGACCATTTTGCATTATTACTGTAAAGGCAATACTTTCTTCTACCATTTTGCCTTTTGGATTTTAGACATCATATCAAAGTTTTTTTTCTTTTAAGCCCTCCTGAGGGTCTTCATTTTTACTCTCTTCTGAAGACCCCCCACGCCTGCCTTTTCCTATCTGCCTGTAGTGTTCCCTTTAGTATTTTTGGAAAGCTGGTCCCTTGGTCAGAAATTCACTCAATGATTGACTGGAAATGATTTAATTCCCCCTGATTTCTGAGGGATAATTTTTTGGATATAGAATTTTTGGTTGGCCATTTTTCTCTTTTAGAAGCTTAAGTATATCATACCCCTGCCTCCTCGCCTCCATGGTTTGTGCTGATAAATTCACAGTTTCTTTTTAGGCTTTCCTTGTATGTGATGGATTGCTTTTCAGTTGCTGCTTCCAAACTTCTCTCATTCTCTTTAACTTCTGACAGTCTGATTTGTAAGTGTCTTGGAGTATGTCTGTTTGAATCTATTCTGTTTGGGGTATGCTGGACTTCTTGGATTTGTAAGTTTGTGTTTTTCATAAGAGATGAGAAATTTTCCATGATAATTTCCTCCATTAATCTTTTTCTTCCTTTTGCCTTCTCTTCTGCCTCTGGGATGCCCACAACATATATGCTTATGTACTTCCTGTTTTCATTCCATTCCCTGAGATGCAGCTCCTATTTCTCCATTCTATTCCTGTATTTCCTTTTGGTGTCAGACTTCAGATGTCCATTCCTGTAGTTCATTAATCCTTTCTTCTGCCTCTTCAAATCTATTGTTCTAGGTGCCCATCTTTTTTTTCTTCTCATCTCTTCCATTGTGCCTTTCATTCCTGTAAGTTCTGTGAGTTTTTTTCAAACTCTTGATTTTTTCCTTCTTTTGGTCAATGCTTTCTTTATATCCTCCCTCAAGTTATTGATTTGGTTTTTGATGAGATTTTTCATGTCTGCTTGAATATCCTGAATCAGTTGTTTTCACTCTTGTACCATATTTCAGTTGTTGGTATGTTCCTTTGACTGGGCCATATCTTCAGGTTTCTTAGTATGACCCATTATGTTTTGCTGGCATCTAAGCTATTGATTTCCTTAATTAGTTTCTTGTGGAGATTGTTTTCTCTCTTTTCCTGTGGATTTTCTGGCTGGATGGTTTAGTTCTCTATCTGTTCTTTGACATTCAATTCAGCTTATTGTAAACTTCTAGCACTGGTTCTATTAACCTGATCAGAATTTCTTAGTTCTTGTTTTTCTGTTTCTTGCACAGCATATATGGGGCCTTTTTTTTTTTTTTTGAGGACTGTCTACTCAGATACCAAGTCCCATTTTCCCAGACTGGACTGTCCTCCTGTCAGAAGAAGAGAGTCACCTGCATCAGTTATTCCTGAGGGTGAGAGCCAGCAGGTTGACAAATTATCCTATGGAGCTCTTCAACTCTGTGTTTTTCTTATCCTGGCCAGTATGTGTTGCTTGGCTGCCTGAGGTACCCTACTAGGGTAAAGTGATGAGGTGCCTTTATCTTCATCAAATTCTCTCTGTCGAGGTCTTGGTTGAGACAGAGATGAGGTTGTAGGTTGGCATTAATTGCTTCAGTTTTCCAGGAACTGGGGCCTGAGTTTCTTGAGGGAGGGATTCCGCTTGATCTGGGCCCCACCTTTCTGTTGGGGAAGGTACAGCTTTCAGGGAATTAACTCCTTTCACCTGACTTGCTATTTTTTCTCTTAGACAAGCTTAATTTTCCCCTTCCCTTGAACAGTTGTAAGCTGAGCAACTTCTTCTTTCTCCTTTGATGTGCAAAGCTTTGATGCACTTTGTGTTTTGGAACACTGTGGGACTGTGGACCTTGGGAAACCTCTGCTATAACTTGTCAGCAGACTCCCCATGAACTCATATGTCTTTCAAGCCCTTGTAGCACTAATCTGGAGAGACAGAATTTCTTTGTGTTGGGGTTCACTTAATGGCAGGGGAGCAGCATAGACAAGATAAGCAGGGGCTATCACAGGGCTATCCTGGCAGAACAAGAAATCAACCAAAGGCTCCTTGACAGGATGAGAGCCACTTGAACCTCCCCTTCATCTCTCAGAAGCCTCCAAAGTACTGACCATGAGTACCCCTTGGGTAGACAAGAGCCCCTTTCCCACCTGTCTGAAGCTTATGGGCTTTTCCACATTGTTCAAGTATGTCCATTGCCTAAGGAGCTGATGGGAAAGTATGGGCTGCCAAGGACTGGGGTCAAGATACCTGCTGCAAGGAAACCCCAGCAGGGCCAAACTATTCCAAGGATTCTCTTCTCAAAGCCTTAGTTGGGGAGGAGGCCAGGCATGTTAACCTCAGACCCAGCGTGGTTAAACTGTAAAAGTCTAAAGGGTGCCAGTATAATGAGAAACCAAAAATGGTTAGTCAGTAGGGGGGGAGAACAGAAGTGAAGGCTGCCAGGGCCATAACACACATCCTAGAGTGAAGGGCCCTTGGGGTTGAGGCCAGGAAGTTGACGGTCATCTCCAGCAGTCCTCAACATCCTTCCACTTGAGTCCCCACTCTTGTTGCATATGGCCCAAAGAGGCGAACTTGAACATGGATCTCTGAAAGGGATTCAGACCCCTTCCTGTAATTGGAGGGCTCCAGAGAACTGTGAGGCCCCAGGCTACAAATGGCCAGCACTTTGTCCAGGGGCCAGGAATCACCTTTGAAAGGGGCAAGATCTGGACTTTCCTTGGTGTTGAGTCACACCTGCACCCCACGTGGAATTAGAGGCCCTTGCTCTGACCACTGCCTTTGGAAGAGCACTGAAACAGGTTTCCATTTGAGGTCTTAGGCTAGGACAATAAGCAGGGCTTTGTCCACCTCACATTAGAGGGTTTGTTGTGATATGCAGTGGTAGTGCAGATTGCCTGTCTTTCAAACACACACCCTTGCAGGAGGCTGCAGATTCAATAGTTACACAACCCTGATCTCCACAACAGCCTGGGGAACTGACTACTGTTCCTCCAGGAGGACTGGGTGATGTGGAAGCACCCTGATTATACTCACTTCTTGTAAGTGAAAAGAAGCAAAACCCATCAGCTGGAGAACCGTGAAGATTTGGTCTCCCCCTCTCTGAGTGCATACTCAGTGTGCATGGGGGTTATGCTCAGTCCCATAAGGCCACTGGTGGGCAAGACCCTCAGGTGGAGTTGAGAGCTTAGCATAGAGGAGCTGGAGCAGAGGAGAAGCCTGAAGGCACACTGTCTCAACTGTACTCAGTTGAGAAAATCAGCATTCAGTCCCGTCCACTCATCCATCTTCCTCTTCCCACCCTAATCAAGAAATTGGCAGGAGCCTTTGCTTCAGGGAACCATCTACAGTGAGACAAATCCCCTGCCTTGCACTGATCCATCTGATGGACCCCCCACTAAGCACAATCCATGGGGAAAAAAGAAACAAGAGCAGAAACAGGGCTTTATCCATTTATTGTCTGATGTACAGATGAAGCTTCATGATTTGGCTGTCAATATCTTTTGAAATTGTCTTAATCATGTATTTCAACAACTTCAATCATTTTTTATCAGCTCAACATTGCTTTTGTCATGGGGAAGACTTAAACATCTTTGCCTTGGGTTGAGAGGTCTGAAAAGAAGAGGTCAGCAAATGGGTGGGAGGGGATGGGGCAGAATCCAAGGTAGAAGACCTTCAGCCTGTTTCTGGAGGAGAAGGGCAGAAGCTCATAAAACAAAGGTGTCAATCTAACCAGGGCAGGTCAGTGTTTTGTAGTACCTAAAGCTTTCCTCTCTTGGGAGGTACCACTTTAATGAATGTCATGCAAAATTACTCCTCAAATCTTTCTGCCGTACCCCCTGGCAGTGGGTTGCTGCATCTTAATCTTCATGTCATTTCTTTAGGTTCAGTTGAATCCCTTCCTGCCTTTGCAGTCTAATATTGTCACATGAACTCTAAGGCCTGTTGCAGAGCACATGTGCTTACCCGGCCCACCTATCATTCATTGTATTCCCTCGATGTCTGTGTCATTCCCTGAACAAGACTCAGTCCCTCTTTTCTATAATCACCTCTAGAAAGCCTGCTTGGATTTTTGCAGTCCCTGGTGAGGAGGCCTTTCGGTGTCCTCAGAAAATGTCCTTCTCATCACTAGGTCAGAATTTAGCACGTTGATGTGCCTTCAAGCTACAAGCTCAAAGAAGTCATGGATGATGCCCCAAGCCATCTCCATGTTGCTGAACATGCCGAAAGCATTCCATAGTTTTTAGTTGAAAGACTGCATGAATGTGAGACAGCTGAAAGGAAAGAGCTTTGGGTACTGTTCTAGTTTGCTAGGTGCAGGAAAGCAATATACCAAAAATAGAATGGCTTTTAAAAGGGGAATTTCATACATTACTAGTTAACAGTTCTAAGGTGAAGACAATGTGCCAATTAAAGCAAGTCCATAGAAATGTCCAGTCAAAGATATGCAGAGAAAGGTGCCTTGGTTCAAGAAGGCCAATGAAGTTCAGCATTTCTCTCTCAGGTGGAAGGACACATGGTGAACACAGTCAGAGTTTGTCTCTCATCTGGAAAGGCACATGGTGAACACAGTCAGGATTCCTCACTCATCTGGAACAGCACATGGCGAACAAAGTGTCATCTGCTAGCTTCTTCTCCTGGCTTCCTGTTTCATGAAGCTCCCTGGGAGGCATTTTACTTCTTCATCTCCAAAGGTGACTGGCTGGAAGACTCTGCTTCTCGTGGCTATATCATTCTGCTCTGCTCTCTCTGAATCTCTTTCATTCTCCACAAAGTTTTTTCTTTTATAGGACTCCAGAAACTTATCAAGGCCCACCCAAATGTGTGGACATATGCCATCACCTAATCCAGATTAACAACCACTCATGATTAAATCACATCTCCACGGAGATGATCTGATTACAATTTCAAACATACAGTATTGAATAGGGATTATTCTGCCTTTATGACATGGGATTTTGATGAAAACATGGCTTTTCTAGAGGACATGCATCCTTTCAAACCAGCACAGCTGTCAACAGGCTAAGCCATTTTTCTCACCTGTGTCTGATTCTGATTATAATATGAAACCATGTGAAGGTGTCATGCCACAGAGCCATCCTATCTCAATTCCATTTAATTTCAACTTCTTCATGGTGCTGACCCAGAAATGAGAAAAAACAGGAATCTAACTTTCCATGGATGGCAATGCCACAACCAATCCACAAGAGTGTTACTACTTGTAATGCTGTCATGTCTGTTTGCATGTCAGCTACTCGAAAACCAGCCATGGCTTTCACACTGATTATCTCACATCGACATGTTGACCCAGGAAGTAGATGGGAGAATGACCCTGTCATGTAGGTGTGGAAACTGGGGAGACTGAGATGAGAGTAACAATGACTACACCATGGTCACAAGATTTCTAAGAAAGTTCATCTGTGTTAGAATTAAGTTCTCCCTCCTCATGGTCGGGGCCCAGTCTGCACCCAGGCCTTCCCAGGTAGCTGTGGGGAGTGATGTGTTGAGGAAACTTGGTCCAATGAACAGGATAGCATGTTTAAGGAGGATGAGCAGTCAGGAGTCAAGAGGGGCTTTCACGGAGGACCTAACGGTTGAGAAGTTTCAGTTAAGTGGCCTAGGGAGATGACCTCACTTCCCTTGAGCTGCAGTCCAGTGGAACATAGAACCCTGGTAACCAGGCACCTAGATTCCACAACAGCCCACCACCAGGCTCATTTAGACAGAGGCGGTCGACAGATCAACATGTTCTCGTGTTGCATTTGTAGAGCACAAGTTTCTGGCATGAGAAAAGCTAGGAAAGAGACATTTTTCAATAGATGCAGGCGTTGGCTGAACCCTCCACCTCGCCGCCACTGTCAGTTGGTCAGGGAGTTCCCGAAGGTAAGTCAAAGTGGCACAATGTCAGACAATTCAGGAAATACCAGCGTTGTCATCCTGCCTCTGCAGCCCCATATCAGTTCTGCTTTCAGTATGAGGAGGAATGAGGAACGGGTTCATCCACAGCCAGGTTGGGAAACCTCATGGGCATTTTTTGGTCACAACTGAAGTCATAGATGGCTGTTGGGAAGGCAAGTGGTGATGGTGAAGTAATTCCCATGCAACATGTTAATCCTGGGCCCAAGAGTTGCCATCTCCTATCAGTGTGGACTGGGCAAGTGTGCAGACACCTGTCCACCTGATCAGGGTGGCAGGGATGGCTGGGGCACCCCCACGGTGATGGCCAGGAGGCCCCTGAACCTGGGCCAGCAGTGTGATCAAGTGAGAACAGAACCTCTTCTGTGTGTCTTAATGGACTGGGCTCATATCCCACCCCTCTGGTAGGAACCCTTGTACTCAAATGGGTATGTCACACACATACAGGGAATACTAATAGCTGGAGCCACGGAATCTCCATAAGTGTGCAGCAGTTCAGTGGCCACCAACAGTCTCTTACCATAGCTGCTTCCTTGTTTTTTCCTGGCCCTGCTGTGAACATGCTGTTCTTTGGCCAGACTGGTGTCAGGGGGGCTAATGGAATCCCTTTAGTGATTTGATTTCCAGAGGTCCAGTGCAAATTGGATTCCCATCCACATCAGGTGACCATTTGGGATTGCTCTTTTTGAGACTTCTGTTCAAGTCATAGTCTTTGGGGGTCTTTCTCCCACCGGGGTCTTTCTGGCACTTGGCTTTTGCCTGAGCAGGGATCACCATGGTTGCAGGCTCTCAGAACTTCCTTTAGGGAAAAAGACATTCAAATCTGGCTGTTGGTGTGAAAACGAAGGCGTTTCACCATCTCGGTCTTCTCCATGCACTGCCTCTAAAGTGGGGAAGAATGAGAGGGGAGCAGACCCTTCCTCTCCATGTCTGGAGCAGAGCCTCTGCCAGAGGATCGAGGGAAGATCATACACGTCCAGTGTGTATGGTTATGGCTTCTGTCCTACAAAAAGTTGAGTCCCCCCTTGAAGTTTCCTTATCTCATGAATGGGGGTGGTTGGTGAGGATTCACGGGAACAAAGCCCTTTCCACGCATTGCTGCACAGCTTCCACTGCTACTCAGCCCCCTGAATGACCACAACATCTTCCTGACTTCATAATTCCTTCACCAGAATTTTTATTTGGATTGTGGAACCTTTTTCTGCTAGATGAATTCCTGCCCCACTTCTTGTACCAAGGCAGGGGGGCCACGGAAAGGCAGGTCTGCATTCACCTCTGAGCCCTGCACCTCTCCTTGTTTCCCAGTTCCTTGGTTAACCACCTGCTACTGCTCTTCCAGTCTCAGGATGCAAAGGTGTCACCAGCCCAGAGTGACCTGGAGGAGTACACCAGCAAGGTGGGAGCATGGGAGAATTTCCTGGAGCACATGGTGGCAGCTGTCGAGGAGGGCAATCAGGCCGGCGTATCCCTCCTCGTGTTCCATTACCGGCCCTTCCTTTCCACCCAACAGGTCCTGGACCGAGTGTCCAAAAGGTGAGCACATGTTCATCCTCAATCTCACAAGAGCTCTGGATTGTATGAGCTGAATAGCTGAAGGAGGTCATTGCAGCGTCTTGCCTCCGTTTCCTTCTTTTGCTAATGGGGTCATAGAAGGACCAACCTGCTGAGGGCAGAGTCAGAATTGCATGATGCAGACCTTGGAAAGTGCTTCCCCATGCCAGGCTCTCTGGAAAGGAAGCTCGGTGGGGAGGGCTTCTCAACATCTAGAAATTTCCTTTCCATGTCCAGAAGCTCTGCTCCAAAGTGATCTTTGGAGTCCTGTATTCCCATTCGAAGGAGGTTTGAGATTGCATCTCAGTGCATTTGGTCCTCAGTGTAGCCTGAGTCCGGAATGCTGGGGGCTGGCAGAGGAGCCCCAGGCCTCACCAGTTATCTGGGAAGATGGAGCTCAGGGATCATTCATATATCTTCATCAAAGATCTATGGAGAATAGTCTAAGGGCAAGCAATTTGAAAGGCACTTAGCCTACTTCATTGAAGGAAACTGCAAAGTGCTTGTGGCCTTGTGTTTGCCTGAATCGGGGGTCCACAGTAGTGATAGATGTCATCAGTCGGGATGCAGCCAAGAAGCTACATGTGACACACCCATAACCCCTCTAGGTATGGCGATAGCTGCACTTTGCATGACAGGGATGGAGGAGGCCAGGAATGCCTAAAAAAGTGAGTGAGGTCTGGGTGAGGAGAGAGGGGCTCCTTCCTGACAACCCAGGATGGGACGTGGGGGCCGGTGCCAAGAGTGACTGGACAGGTCCCTGAGTCCATCTCATGATTCCCACGGGAGTGCAGAGATCTGGGCTCCATCCCCTGCAGGGTGACAGAACTCAGAGAGATCCATGAGAGAGTTCCTGGGGCACTGGGTGCAGAGTGCTCCCCGGGGCTCAGAGCCCACTCTAGACGCACGCAAATTTGCTGCCCCTCCACCACGCCAGCAGCACACAGACAAAGATCAGGAGGTGTGGGGAGAATGCAGCTCACACATCCACCTCACTCCCCAGTCCTGTGAGCCTGGCTGCAGGTGGCTGCAGTGTGCTGTGCCCGTGCCCTTCAGGGACCATGACAGTGGGAAGAGGAGACCCTCACATGGCTGGCAGAGGAAGAGGTATGACTTCGGGGCATGACTGCAGACTGAGGTGACATGATGGCCCAGGGGGACCTGAGGCAGGGGACATGCTCTGTTCCCTCATCAGGCAGTTGATGAAGCTCCTTCTGTGTACAAGTGCAGTGCCATTGACTGAGCAGACACAACCCCTCCCTCTCTTCATGTCAGTTCTGTTCCAGTGGGAGGGTGCCCAGCAGAGACAGACAGTAATAGAATGTCTGGCTGGTCTTTCCCAGGAGCCCCGCACCCAGGAGGGTGGTCGCCAGAGGACAGTGTGACAGGAACAGTCGTTCCGCACTCTGAGGCCCCGTCCACCCCCAGCATCCTCTGCCTCCTGCTCACCTGGCTCCATGAGTTTCCTGATGATTTCTGCGAGCCCCCGGACTTTCCCAGTCTCAAACAGCTGGTGGCCTTCACCCAGTTGGCACTGCCTGGGTCTACCCTGGAGAGGCAGGCTCAGCTCCTCCTCTCTGAGCTGGAGCTGTCAGAGCCCACTGAGGCCCAGACACAGGGTGAGGAGCATGCTGGTAGGGATGGGTGGGGTGTAGAGGAGGAGGTGGGGGTCTCAGGGGCAGAATCCCTCTTTTGCCTGTGAGCAGGAAGTCAAGAGGGGCATTGGCCCCGTCCCCTGAGCACTTGCAATCTGGAAGACTTTCTGAGAGTGGCGTCCTTGGGGGAAGTGGTGCAGGTAGAGGCGGTACAGGCTCTTCTGTGTCGAGAAAGGTCCAAAGAAAGCCAGTTCTGTTGTTACATCTTCCACCTCTTGGGGCTCTTTTGTGAGACCCAGAGATTCAAACCACTGTAGTGCCCCTTCCAGGGTCAGTTCCATCACTGGCAGCAGAAATCCTGTCACCTACAGAGCAAAAGGCACTTGTGACAGCGCCTCCAATGCCACCTACCGATGTGGAGCCATCGTGGCCTCCAGAGCTATTTCCACCTTCTCTGACAATCATCACTCCAGTTCCAGAGAGGGAGGCAGCTCTGATCCCACCTACTTGGCCATGTCCAGAGGCTGCATCATCCCCAGATTGGGAGCCAAATCTGGAGACATGACCTGCTTTACCAGCAGAGCTGGCGGTGGCTCTGATGCCAACTCAGTTGCCACCCTCAGACCAAAAACCTGTGGCTTCTCTTGATCTGGCACCTGCTGCCTCACCATCTGAGGCACCCACGGAGCAGCAGTAGGCAGACCAGGTACCACCTGCAGTACCATCTGTTGAGCTGCAGTCAGCGCCAGCTGTCGCTCCACCAGAAGATCATTCTTGCTCCTCACGTGGACGCCGAGAGCAGGGGTTGAGGGAGCAGATGGCCCACGTCTTGGCATTCCCTCCCAGTCTGCTGGCAGAGCAGCTCACCCAGATGGACGTGGTGAGCAACTGGGCTCCTAAGGGGGGAATGTAGTGGACCTTTTCTGGCATCTGCTGTCCCTGAAATGCCATTCGCAGACCTGGGGTCCAATGATCTGGGTCCAAATCCCAACTCCACCATTTTCCATCCTGGTGACGTGGGCAAGTTCTCCATTCCTAAGGCCTCATATTCCCAGCTGGAGAGGACATCAGAGGACACTGCCCTGACCATGCATGTCAGAGCATGGGAGTGCAGACAATCAACATCTTAGGACCAAGGGGAGCTGGTCAGAGACTGGCACGTTGTGAGCAAGAGGGGAATATCAGATGTACAGCAGAGTCCAGGGCTAGCCCAGACATCTGTCCCAGTGGCCTCCATGGCCTCCACATGCATCAGACATGATGTGTTCTGGACATGAGGACCGGCTCCACACTAAGCTCTGGGATGTAGCAGCAGCAGGGGACATGCATGTGAATGAGATTAGAGGGAGTCAGGCAGTTGTCAGGAGCACAACGTGCTCCCTGGGCTGCTTCCTCAACATGTGGGGTTGGAGTCCCTGTCCTGTGCTTGGCGGTGGTGAGGGAGGACTTGAAGAAAATATAGCTCTCTCCTGCCAGCCATCATAAGGGTCCTGGGTTTTGCAAATGCTGAGCACCCTCAAGGAGTGGAGAACCAAAGCCAGAGGCCCCTTCATGACCCAAATCACAACATCCACCTGCAAGGCTGCTGCTTAGAACATTGGGCAGTGGCCTGTGGATTGTGCGTGTTGCCTTGGGTGGCTCAAGGCAGTGTGACACTCCTTTTCTCCCCAGGAGCTGTTCAGGAGGGTGGTAGCTTTCGGTTGTGTGCAAGCCTTCTCGACCCTGCGCTCAGAGAAGGGTGAGGAGCACCTGGCACCCACCATCCGTGCTGTCATCACCCAGATGCACCGTGTCTCCAACTGTGTAATAACCACCTGCCTCGGTGACCAGAGCACCACAGCCTCGGACAGGGCCAGGATCCTGGAGCACTGGGTAGAGGTGGCCAGGGTATGCTGTGGGCGAGCAGGACCTCCCAGCCTCCTGGGACTTGGGTGTCACTCTTGGCTTTGATCAGCTCTCAGGATTGGAATCTGTGGTCCAAGTCGCTCCCTGGGCCCCAGCCCTGCTTGTTTCCTGGCACAGTCCTTTCCTTGCCTGTCCCAGGAGTGTGGCACTCACTTTCTACCACTTCTCCTTCCTCAGCTGGAGCTAAAGCTCTCCTCCCTGAATTTTGTCATGGACTGTGCACAGGCTGTGCCCTTGGGGTGTTTCTGCATGTCAGGGTCATCCAGAAGTGGAGATGCCAGCTCATTCCCCCTTCTCAGTTCATTCCTTTCTCCTTCCCCAGGAATGACAAGTGCTCCTGAACTTCGTGGACCTGTATGGCATCCTGTCTGCTCTATGGAGCAACTCCATCCAGCACCTGAAGCAGACATGGGAGGAAGCTTCCAGGTGGACTGGCCCTCTCCACAGCAGCCCCTGGGAGAACCAAGGATCTTGCCAAGGGCAGGGCATTGTCTCGCCAGTGGCCTTAGCCCTGCTGGATGGCAGCACCTCCTGTGGCTGACAATGGCATGGGTGGGGCGTCTGAGTCCCCATGTGACCTCAGCAGTCCTACCTACAAAGAGAGTGACTGACCTGTCCAGTGAAAGCCAAGCTGTGGGGGAATCTTTTGAGGGTTTTCTCCAAGGCACTGCATTGCTTTGCCCAACCAAAATCAAAATGAGATAAGGCACCTCATTTGACATGGGAAATGGGTCCCATATGGTATGGAAGGTTTATAGCCCCTCACTTTCCAACCCATTCATCCAGGCCATCGGGATCCCTGAAGTCTAAAATCAAATGGATTTGCACTCACACCCATTCTTACCATCCCCCAAACATTCTTTCTTTCTCCTCCCCAAAGGGACTGCATTGATCATTTGGAAATGATGAGTAAAACCTCCCAGAAAAGAGAATAGCCAGGCCAGGTAAAGTGGAGGCAGGTGGTGGCGTTATGGTGGGAATACTCCTTGAAAAATTCCAGGCCGGTGTTGTCTAGACTAAGAGGGAGAGGTATTTGTTTGCCTAGCCACTGCTCAGCGGCAGTTCGATGGCAGGGGCACTGGTCCTTGGGTATGGTAGAAGTAACTAAGGCATTTCAGGAACAGATAATAAATGGAAAGGTTTAGCCGGTGTCCTTCTCACCTGTAGGATTCTCCTCTGTTCCCACATGGATGGTGACATATGTCCCAGCTTGGGATGCGAATTGTTTGGAGAATTTATGAATTTATGTCCATTGCTGTGTGGTCATAAACATTTCTGGGCAGAGAGAATTTCCTAAGGGTCTCCTTGGTGAGAACAGTCATCTGGCATGGCCTTTGGGAGCAATGGCAGTCAAAGACTCCATTGGACCCAGGATGGCAGGACTGGACATCCACAGCTCCACCCTTCTCCCTGCATGACTCACCCACTGGGTTGTCAGTCACAAAGCATGAGGGTGGGAAAACCAATCCCTGGGCAGTGGTGCTGAGTGCTGAGTTGACTTCAGCTCGGACCAAGCTGGGCAGAGCCATTCACTCCTCCGACTCCCAGCAGGACCAGGGGCAAGCGACAGCCCTGTGGGGCCTCTGTTCCTCATGTGCAAATGCTGTGAGACCACGCCGTGCTGCCTTCCTCACAAGGGAACCCACAGGGTTTCAAGAGAGCACAGGAATGTGGTTGAGCTTTCCTCTGGTTCTGATGGGAGAAGGTGCTGGAGACAGCATCCTTTTAACGTTATGGAACACTCAGTTATCTGAGTCACAGTTCATGCCTGCACTTGGCACACAACACAGGAGACTCGGGGTGGCCAGTCCACTTGGTCAATGTCACACCACAAGGAGTGCTGTTCCTCAGTTACCTTCCAGTCAGGGCTGACGATTGGTGACAGCAGCATTTCTGTCAACTGACACCTCCAGGCTGCACAAACCCCAGTCAAGTAGGTGGGCTGATGGGATGAAGGGAGGATGGCTTCCCTGACCTTGTCCACCCTGGTAGGAGGGGATCTCTACAGAGTCCAGCAGGGAGGTAATAGCAAGGAGAGAGCAAGAGAGGCCAGTGTGGAAGAGAGTGAGGGTGCCTGAGGACACCGAGGGTCAGGGTGGGGTTGTCATCCGTGACTGTACAGGGCTCACTTCTTCTTTCACCACTGCTTTCTGTGCCACTGAGCCTGGGGAGCCTCCATTAGACATGCCATCATCTGGACCCTGAGATGGAGGCTTGACCAGGTAGTATATAGGAGGCCCTGATTGTTCGCAGTCAAAGGAAGGCCTTGGCAGAGCCCAGTTGAAGGTGGATCTGGGAGAGATGGTTGAGCAACCTCATAGTGTTTTGTGATTTGCCAAGAGCCATCACTGGGAGGTGACAAGCAGTGCTCTTGCGATCCAAGGGGTTGGAGGGAAACTCAGTAGGAGGTGGCTGAGGGCACCAGATGTCGGCTGGGTGAGGTCTGGGTGGGGGAAGAGGACTGAGAGAAAGAGGCTTCAGGGTGGGGGCCTTGGGTGGGTTCCAGCGGGCTTTGGCACTTCATCCCACACCTGATGCCAGTGTTTTCCCCCAGCCCACAGTTCCAGACCTGTGGACGCTCCTGTCAGAGCTGGCCTCCCTTCAGTTAGCTCCCACGGACTCTCGGGAAGTGAGTAGGACTTTGGGCCAGGAGGAGGGAGTCGAGTCCCATTAACATAAGGAAGAGAGCCCCTCCCTGAGCTCTGCACTCTCAACCCAGGGCCTAGCTTATTCATAGGAGCCCTGGGAGCTAAGGCATCATGTCCCCCTTCCAGCCACAGAAGCAAAGGGTTCCCAGAAGTCATAGGCCTTGTCCCTCTCCCACATCCCCTCTAGCTGAGCTGGGCACAGACTGTCCCTCAGGTGTTGGCATGGGGGGAGAGTGGAGTCGGCCCCTCCATTGTGAGACTGCTGCTGAGTCCCTTCCTTCCTGACCCACAGGCTCCCCATCTGCATTCAGAGATGGTTAGGCTGGAAGGTCCCTGTGCTTTTGCCCAGGGCCCGCTGTTCTGGTGCCCATATCCCTGAATAGATCTGAGCCCTGCAAGGGCTGGCCTGGCCCTGGTGGCCCCTCCCAATAGTGCACAGGAGAGAGTGAGGGAGTAGGTCAGGGCCTTTTGGGGCCTCTGCTGATGGACATGGCTTTGTGTCTTGCAGGGGAGATTGAGAAATTATGACAAAGGATTGAAGATGAGGAGCTGGGGGCATCACTGCAGGGTTGAGGTATGGGATGATGATCTGAGACTCACAGGGCATGACGTCCCATTGCTCCATCCACCTTCAGTTTCTCACCAGGAGAGTGTTTCACAGAGATGAGGTAGAACTTCCCCACGGAGGTTGGGGAGGTGCTGGCATCAAGGACATTTCCCTGTAGGAGGGTCTGTGAGAATCCTGGGCTGAGATCAGGGAGGACTTGGATGAGAGTGCAGGGCAGGAAGTGGCTCCTGTGACCAAATCCACAGACCCCAGCTGCAGCTCTGATCCCACCCAAAAAGGCCACCCTGCCCTCTTCTTCATCTTCTCCTTCCCTCTGCCCCAGGAATACAAGGTCATTCCCAAGATTGAGCGCTTCCAGGCAGGATGCATCTATATCTACTTTTGGCCCATGGAGGAATTTAGGGCCTGGTTTGGGGCTGTGGAACAACTCAGCGCTTCTGAGTGGTAAGGCCAGGGCAGAAGGTAGCAGCAGCAGGGTCCCGCCATGAGCTGTGGCTTTCTGTAGCCTCACAGCAGCCCTCTCCCCTGTAGCTTCCATCTGTCTTGTGAGCAGGAGGTCCTGGTCCTGTCGGCCAGCAACATCCTCGATGCCCCAAACCTCCCAGATGTTGGCAAGCCTTGGAGCACAGGGTGAGTTCCCTTGCCAGGCTGGCAGGTGCAGCTGCCTCGGGGCTCAGTGCTTTTTGGACTCAGCATCACCTCAGGGAATCTACACTTTAGTATTGGGGACTCTTCTCCTCTCCTGACCAGCCGTATGAGAGCATCATGGCCTCATCGTACAGGGCCAGGTTGTGCGATGATGGAAATAGGAAATGCTGAGTGATCTCTCTCGTGCCTGGGCTTCAGGGTTCCCGTGGCCTGCAGGAGCCCTTGACAGGGTGGCCAGAGCGCCAAGGGCAGTAGCCACAGGAGGGTGTGGATGGGTCTCTGGCATCAGCCCCAGCTAAGGTGCCCTTCTATCCAGCCCCCAGGAACTCAGCGCTGAGCCCAGCTGCAGTGGTGCCCCCCTGCCCAGTGTCTGGCTCCAGCTTGTGCGTGACCGCAGCAGTGGAGTCACAGCTGTCTCACTCCCCGGACATGAGGCCGATGCCTCCAAGTCTGACCTGGACATGAGTGTGGGCCTCATCTCCAAATGCTCTGATGGCCAGGAGAAGCAGGTGCCTGCCCATTTTTTCTCCCTGAAGGTCTGTCTTCTGGGCCCCTTTCCAGTGCGGGCCTTCCCCTCTCCACACCCACAAAAGGGGTCAGGAGTCCTGACTTGGAAACAGGTTCTCAAAATCCCTAAAGCTCATCTTCAGCTGAAAGTGTCCCACAGGCTCTGGGGTTGACCCTGCTCTCACCATCCTCCCACAGATTGGTGACTCAACCTTCGACGCAGATCACAAACAGCCCGGGGCCCCTCTGAGTACCCACAGAGCCTCGAGCCCCCTGCAGTTCTACAGAAAGCAGGTGGGCAACTCCTGCATCATCCACGTCAGCCTAGATGGGGACCATGTCAACGTGCCAAAGAGCATAGTGGTGAGCTGGGCGGGCGGCTGACCCCGGGGGCCCCTTGTCTGAGAGGCAGGAATGCAGAATGATTGACATGTTCTTTCCCTGCCCTCCTGGAACCACAAGCCTAGTGGGTTGAGAAGGACAGACAGCCACATAGATCCACAAGTAGTAAAGAAAGGTGTTCGGTGTGGGTCAGGGCTGAGGACAGTGGACATAGATGTGAGGCTTCCACCTTGAGGTGGGCCAGCCTGGGAAAACCTCACTGAGGCAGCCCCTGGAAGAAGGGAGGGAAAGGACTGCACGGAGAACCCCAAGCTCCACATGGGCCTGGCCCAATGGAGGACACTCATGGGGTCATAGGTGAAGAAACAGGGCCCAGGGGATATGATTGAGGTCACGGAGGCCTCAGGGGTTGAATCCCATCTAACTGCATGTAGGGAAGAGGTAGGGAAGCCAGTTAGGGTGTGCTGCCACCACCCAGGAATGGAGGGTAGGAACTGATGCAGGGAAGAGGCCATGAGGGGAGCAGATTCTGGAAAGATCTGCTGATGGAGCCACCTCATCCCCGACCTGCACAAAGGCTGCCTGAGGTGCTGGATTAGACATATGCCCAGCTCTGCAGTTCAGTTTTAGACTGGAGTTTGGATGGGTGTATTGAGATGTCGATAGTATGACTCTTTATCTGAGCCCTGCCCAAGCTCAGGGCTTGGCACTGGTGTGGGTCCCCTCAACCACCACATGCCTGGCATGCAGTAGACTTCTGGGCATCCAGCTCCTCTTCCTTGCTGCCATCCAGGCTTAGACTAGATGTCTGTTCTCAGAGTCACTAATTCTGTCATCTTTGAGTGGCCTGTTCAAGAGGACAAATCTCAGGGAGAAAGAGATGCCCAAGAAGTGGTGGGAGGAGCTGGCCCTGAGTGGCCACATCTGTCCCCAACACCCTGTTATAGGGTGACCTCTGGAAGCCAGTAGGAGCTGAGCAGGACAAGGATCAGAGACAAGGGGCTCAGCCCTAGGTCAGTGACCTGTAAGGGAGACATGCCTTTCTTGCAGGAAATGGGATGGAATGATTGGAAAGGGCCCTCCTTCCATGGAGGCCTATGAGGAGAGCAACAGAGGGCAGTGGGGCCACTCTACACCCAGACCCAACTGGGGTGGGTCTTTGAGCCCTGTGCTCCCTGCTGAGACAGCTCCAGCAGGGCCCCTGCCACTGCCCTTGTGGGAGCCAGCTCCAGAACCCATGTCCTGATGGCCTGTCCCCCAACATGCCTAGATCACCTGCCATGACAGGGCTCCGGCTGGGATCTTCAAAGCCCTGGACGAGTACCACCTGGATCTGGAGGCAGCAAAGGAATACAAGCTGGTGCAAATCATCTCACCAGATCAAAGTAAGTCAGGGAGCTGGTCCAGGAGTTTCTCTGTGAGGGTCTGCCTCAGTACTCTCTTCCTAGCCCCTGCCACCTGGGGTGTCTGCCCAAGACAACCTCCAAAAGGGAGATGTTCAGCATTTCGGGGTCCTCAGTGTCTGAAGTGTCTCCCCCTGTGACTTGCATCTCCTTTCCATGTATCATCCCTGGGTGTGGCCCAAGCACTGAAGCCCTAGTGCAGACTGCGGGATTGAGATCCAAGACAAAGGCCTCTCTTCTTGCCCCAGGAGCTCTGTGGGCAGGGCACCCTCTAGCCAGGATGGGCTGAGTTGTGCATCGCAAGCAATCATGGGTCTGTGGACACCAAGAACAAATATTGAAGTCCATGTTTTATGATGCCAAGGCAAAACAAAAGCCTCTTGATTCTCTTTGGAGGCTCCAGGGACCAATTCAATATTCCCAGGAGTGACACGGAGCCAGGCAGCCTGGGGTCTGAGCCCATAGAGAAGTTACTCACGTGCTCTCTGCCTGTTTCTTGTCCCCAGTGGGAGAGGTAAATACTCCATGTGAGAGCACAGAGCCTCCCCATACCCTGTAGGGGTAACTTTATTATCATTATTATTTGTATTTTTATTTTTGGTGAGCGACTCATGGCTTCTCACCGATTAACCCAGGCAATCAGTTCTGACTTCCAGATCATTGTTTCCTATATCCTACCTTATCTTCCATCAGCATTTTGTTGAGATGAGCAGAGCAAGTGGGGCTTTGTCTTTCAGAAAAGGAAATCTGAGTTCCCACAGAAGTAGGCAGACAACTGAGGCCGGAGCAGGAAGTCTGATGAGCGTTATGGTACAGCACTCTCTAGGCTGGAACAGTCAGATGGCAAAGAGGATCAGAGCAGAAATCAGTGTTCGCTTGAGGGACCTCAGGCTGTGGAGGACTCCCTGGCCCCATCAAAGGCCTGTACTTGGTCTGCCATGCCTTGGGTCTCAGTTACCCTTTCCCCAAGCGTGCGGTATTCAGGGACATCTGCATTCGAGAATGCTTCTTATAGCACCTACCTCCCCATCAGGAAGGCATCAAGCACTTGGCCATAAGATGTGCTGGTGGGAGGACCCTCTGTTAGCTCTAGGCTGAGGTTGCCAGGGGTGCAGTCAGAGTCACGTGTTAACAAGATTTGTTGAGTTCAGTGCTTCTTGAGTTTTGCCCTTGGGCAGGCATCAGTCCAAGGACTCTTTGGTGGTCCTGGAGCTAATTGGGGGACTCATGTCTCTGGGAGAGTCTGACTTTGTGTGCTGCCCAAGGGGTGGAGTGGTTTGGGAAACCCCATAAGCACAGCTGACTGTGCCTCTGTCTGTCCCCACCAGGGCTCATCATTCCCGATGACAGTAATGTATTCTACACCATGGACCCTTCATGAAATTACCACTTAGTTCTAACAAAACGGACCTTCCACGTGGTGAAGAAAAGAACCCGCTCCACCCTTTTTCGCAGGAAGAAGACGGGGCTCAAGTGATCAAGGGGCTGCTTCTAAGTGGCCCTGATGCCTGTCAGCCTTAGGGTCACCCTGCCTGTCTCCAGCTGGTCAGGTGGCTTAGCTGACCCCAGTGGGAATAGGCCCGTCCAGGCAGCCTCTTCCCTCCCACCAGTGACACGGGGCCTCCCAGCCCCAGGCAAGTTCCAGCCCTGAGCTTTTCCCCCTGCCTGGCGTGACCCTGCCCCTTGACAGGCTCACCTGGGCTCCAGATATTATATTGCCCCCCAAAAATAAAAGATGTAATTCTATATGAATTTTGAAGTCCATGATGGTATTTCGTTTTCATACTTTTGTCAAAACCTTCCGGGGCATGTTAGCCCGCAGTGTATGGGCATCTTCATACTAGCATAGGGCACTGAATTAGTGTCAAGTAGGGACTAGCTCACAATTTTGCATCATAGTTATCAAAGTAGAGTAGTTGACAGGGATTCCTAATGCCTTTGTCCACCTTTATGCTCATTCTTTTAATGTAATCATAAGGCAATTTCCTCAGCAGGTGTGGAAATTTTGGGCACATACAGGCCAAAATATCTTGTTCTTGGCTGTTAGATGAAGTTGTTCCCGATTTAATGAATTCCCCTGCAGAATATTCCTTTACAATTGTAGTTTCACTTGCTGGCTAAGTAGGGCTTTTAGAGAGCACAGGTTTGACAGTTTGCCCTTTTGCTAATACTTTAATTGCATTGGCTGTGTCTCAATGTTCTTCCAAGGATTTCAGGATTTTGGATCCTCATCTTTTATTTATTGATTCATTTTTTTGCTAGCATAGCTGTCACATTTGGTTTGGTCTCTCTCTCTCTCTCTCTGTCTCTCTCTCTCTCTCTCTCTCTCTGTCTCTCTCTCCCTCTCTCTCTTTCTCTTTCTCACTTTACCTTAGTTCATCATTTTGAAAACTGTCAGCCTACCACCTCTATATTATTATCTTATTTAGTGTTTGTACAAGCTGGTTATTATACTAGAGGTGGAAATCTGCGTACTTCTATTTCGCTGCACCTTCAATTCTTTTGTTTTTGTAACATGTGCTCCATTTCCACCACCATTTCAGGTAGTTCCTTTACATACACACTTAAAGGGTGGTTTGCACAGTTAAGCAATCCAGTGTCCTCTCCTTACTGCAAAGAAGCAGGCCTCCCCGGATTACTCCTGCTGGACCCTACCCTCTCTAATGCTGTGGACCCAAGAAACAAAGGAGTAGTGAGCATCTGTGATTCTCTGCTGTTCTTCATTTCAGTTCCCTTAGATTTGAGTTTAAGGTCAGGAAGAATATTTGGGCTGGGTCTGATGGCTAATATTTAAGGCATTAGGGGGTCTGAGCAGGAGGTCGAGCTTGAGGAGGGGAGGTGAGAATGCAGAAAGGGTTTTTAGCAGCACTGCCAGAAACAGAGAAAAGCAGCCAGCACAGTAGAGGGGAGGAAACTAAAGCAGCCAGTGGAAGTACAGGCTTTTCTTTCATTTTGCTGAACTATTAGCTATTTGTCAAAATATCTCATTTAGCAAATAATATTTTTTATACAGAAAAGAATTTATTAGAGGATATCAGATAGCTCACAGAACCCCTGGGAGGTCTATAGAATGCCATTCTGAAGTGCTGCGTCAGGAAAAATGTCCAACCCTATGGTAGGGACAGTTTCTGAGCCACTGCCATGGCTATCAGCCCCCGTGAACATGCAGAGCCAGTACCAGGGCTCCTTCTCTGCAGCCCCTGCCAGGCAGAGTACCTTGACCACCATGCTTACCAGAAGAGCAGGCTGTCTTCAAGGAGTCACTTCCTCATGGTGCCCACTTCTTAGTACAAGGCTCCCATGGATGCACCAAAGTTGCAGAACCCAGGTCATGTTCCAGAACACAAGGGTGCCTAACACTGTGAGTCTTCTTCCTTCTATCTTGATAGGACAGGACTCAAATGTGAGAAATTATCCAAAATGTAGGGAAAGGGTTCCAGGGTGATGGGCAGCTTCCAATGGCCAATACCTGCTCTCAGCTACACTGTCTCTCAGGATGTGGGTACATTTGGCTTAAACCTCTGTGTCCCATCCTGTGTGATTCCAGGACCCTACCCTCAAATTTGGTGCATTGCCCACCTTCTCCTTCTGTTTCTACTGTGCCAGTTCAGTTGACCCATACATGGCCCTCTCTGCCCCTAACCCTTGCCTCACAAGAAATCCTGTTACATGTGGAGATTTCATCTTCCGGAAGTCTTGAGGAGTCACTAGGAAGGGTGGCCCTGTACACAGCCAGCCTTCCATTCTCTCACTTCTATTACCTTCCAAAAGCCCAGGGTTCCAACCCATGCACTTCCTGCCTCAAGCAACCTCGTTGAAAGTAATAGCCCAGTCTCCCTCAATATTTCATGGAGAGCAGTCCACCTGGCTGGCTGCCCACCCCCATCTCCGCACCCAATAATTCTGGCTGATTCCATTTTCTCCATCTTATAAATTGCTGCCATTATTTTCATTCCTGCCATCATCTTCCCCTAAGACATTGGATCATTTTTTGAGAGCATTCATAGTCTTCAAATTTTCCCATTTGGTCTAAGACTAGCTACACATCAGACCTTCCATTTGTGATCACATAAAGGAAACAGCAGGAAGAGAGAATGGTTGCCATCTTATTATCATTCCATTTTAATTTGGGGGCTGTTAACATTTCTCCTTTAGATAATTCAATTTAACTTGACCAAAACATCCCCACAGGGGCTAAGTAAATTTGGGGTTATTAGAGCACACTCCTTTCTCTCAGAACAGAATGAGAGCTAGGACCAAAATCAGAAAATGTGAAGTGAGAAGCCGTTCTTCACAGATATGCTTCCTCAGAGTTGACTGCCTGATTATTTTTCAGAATAGCACCAGGACAACTGGAGAGAAATAGTAGAGAATTCTTTTACCTGATGGCCAGAAAACTCCATACCAGCAGGCCCGACAAAATTTTAGCTCAACAAACAGATATGACATTAACCACAACTCGGCAGGAGTTCAAAGATCCAGAGGGGCTAGCCAAGGCAGTCAGGCATTAAACAGAAGATGGAACACAAAGAATCCCTGCTGGCACCAAGCCCTTCCCCAAGCTGCCATCCTGGCAGCATCCTGGTGTTCCCCTTTGGACCCATTCTTCTCATGCCCACTGAGTCCTTAGTTTTGGAGTTAGTGTTTGATTGCTGTGTAAGAAATTACCACCACATTTCAAACAACACAAACTGATTACCTCAGCATTTCTGCAGGTCAGAAGTCTGAGCAGAGTGGTCACGTACTCTGCTCAGGGTGTCAAAAAACAGATTAAACTATTGGCTGGCTGAGAGTTAACTGGAGTCTTTAGGAGGGAAGCTCCCACACCTTCTCAGGCTATTGGTAGACATAATTCTTGGTGGTTAGACAACTGACATCTTCCTTGTGTTGTTACTTGTCGACCAAATTCTGCTTTTGGCCCCTAGAGGCCACTCTCAGAGCCTTGCCATTTGGTCCTCTCTTTATGACCTCTCCTATCTCCAAGCTGTGACTTCACAAAGGATCCAGTCCCCTTTCCAGGCTCACCTGATCAGGTCAAGCCTACCCCAGACATTCTCCATACTGATGAACTCCATGTCAACTGAGTAGACATCTACTCATGGTAGTGACATCCCATCCAGTCATAAGTTTCTCATGCAGTAAAGGCTAGGAGACCATACAAGGATCAATCACCAAAGGATGTAAATAATGATGCCATATTAGATTTCTGTTTCCAACAGTATTTATAAGGAATGCATTCTGGTGTGCCAAAAGTGGATGTCAGGAGACTCAAGCAAAGCATTGCTGGGATTATTTAAGGAAAGTGGGACAAATGTATTTTGCTGAACAGAAAAGTTGTTAGAAGAACAACAAAAAAGCAGTAATAAGATCGTTAGGCTAAACTTAATCTGATGAGAGGCACTCTGGGGAGTGTTTCTTAGGAGCTCACTGAAGAAGCCTTTAGGATTGGATTCAGACACAAACTGAAAGGGCAGGTGAAACCTCCAATTACCAACCCCCCTTAGCACCGAGGTCACCCCTCTCTTACCAGTTTGGAAAAGTTTTCATTTGTTTTGCATTAACTCTCACCTCCTCATGTTTATTCAGAAAAAGCTTGCTTCACTGCCAGAAAAGTGGGTTCCTATGACTCTGCAGTTCCTACCTTGGCCAGTCCTGGTGGGTTCTAGCCACACTGAGCATTCTAAGCCTCTATTTAAGTTCAAGCATTTTTGGCTGAAAGATGCTCTGCTTAACCCTCCCCCTTAGGCCTTCCTTCCCCCAGACTGATTAGGCCACAGCCTCTCCCCCAATTTGTCACCACCTTTTTTGCCGGCCTTCTCCAGGCAGTAGAAAAGCCCAGACTCTATTTTGTTCATGGAGCTGATCTAAGGTTTCCTCCAGTCTCCTTATTAGTCAATGGAGCAATAAACCCTTTCTCTTCTCAGAATACATTGTGACTAAAAGTCGCTTTGGTGCACATCAAGCTGATGAGTTCACTTTTGGCAAGAGTCCAGGTCCAGAAAGTGCAACCATGGCTGGCTGAGAGCATTAGGGAGTATTTACCTATGTGAAAGGTGCAAAGGGTCAAGAGGAGCCATATATTTGGGATAACTTCACCACCCCTTCTGCCCCAAGGTAAATTCCTTGAGGGCAAACCAGTGTCCCCACTCACTCCCTAGGATCCACCACAGCACAGTTCTTACTCTGCACAAAGTTAAATCTCAACAAATAACTGTTTAATGAATAATACTTTATGTACCTGAAATAGCACCTTGAGACATTATTTTGTCTTCAATTGTTTTATGATTTGGACAAAACATCAAACCTAGGTGCTCTCTGAGGAGTGGTGTGTTCATGAACCTGCTCCTTCAAGTTTTTCATTGCTCTTATCCTGCCAAAGAAAGGATTTGTCATGTATTTCAAAGGTTAAAGGCCTCCCCTTTCAAAGGTTGGTTTGTACCTCATAGTGCTTTCCTCCTTTCTCTCTCTGATTTCTCTTATTGTCCCAGCCCTCTAAGACTGTCTATGCATGGGAAGTCCCGAGTGCAGAGCACCTGGAGGCCTGAGTTAGAGATCAGGGCTAGTAGTGTTCATGGTTCAACTACCAGGACCAGGGACAGGGTGGCAGGCGCGGGGCCTTCCTGCAGTGACTGACTGAGCCCACATTTGTTAACTGCCATGTCACCAGCCCAGGACCCTCCCGGCCCCCCACCGCAGCCCTGTCCCCCTCCCGCCCGCCCCCACCCCAGCGCCCCCAGAGTCCCCCTTGTCTCCCGTGCAGGGGGTGCCATTGTCAAGGTGGCCGCAGCCGGGAGGCTCCACAGAAGCGCCGCCATCGCAGCTGTGGGACCCGCTGAGGCCGAGCTCCTGGCGGCTGCCCAGGGGGCCTCCGGGTGCCGCGGGGGCCTCCCACTGGGGCCTGACGAAGCAGAGAGCAGGCACCAGAGCAGGAGGTGGGCAGCACCAGAGAGGCCGGGGTCCCCGTGCCACGGTGGGAGCTTGGGGGCAGCGCCGTGATGAGGCCACAGCGGGCCAAGGGCAGTTTGGGGGTCAGAGCTGGTCCCCCAGGGCTCAGGGGCCGGGGGTGACTGTGGTTGGCCGGGGGCGGCACTTTGGGAGTCAGTGGGGTCCCTGCTGTGGGCTTTTTGTGTTTAGAAGGTGTTTTCTAATTGGGGTGTTTTTGTGGGCCCCATTGTTTTAAAAAGCAAAGGTTACACATTCCTAATTTCTAACAGTCTCTTACAAATTTATCAGAAAAGGATGAACAGATCAATGAAAAAAAGAAACTTGGCAGAAGGAAACCTATCAGTAAAGAAGATTTTGCCCAAACCAGTAAATCCCAAAGAATGCAGAATGATCCAAGGACAAGTGAAAGCCAAAATGAGGTAACATTATTTTACTTACTGATTGAAGTAAAGAAAAATCAATGATCATTGGAGACGTTGTGAATACAACAAAAGATGCTCCCAGGTACATAGGTCTGTGATAGATGCTTTTGGTAGCCCCTTGAGGGAAAGCAGCTGAGTGCATGAATCAAATAGGTTTACTACCTCTTCCAGTGAAAAATGTCCTCACGGATACATCCCTAAGTGTTCCATGTCACTGTTCATTTCAGTATTGCTTTAGATTAACACAAAAGGATTGGAAATCTGAATACAAACTGTTAGGTTTTAAACCGTAGCTGACTGAAAAATCAGAGAAACTGAGTCCGAGTTTAAAAAGTTTATTGTCCTGGGGTGAGGTTCCCGGGTCCGGGTGCTTAGGATGCGGGCCAGGGAAGTCCCGCCCCCCTAGGAGCGGCGGGGCTAGATATAGACTGGCTAGTGGGGGTGCTGATGATGCCTACAGGGCCTTCTGTGGTAGGTTAGGAGTGTCACGTGCTTTAGGGCTGGGGGCATAGCTAGGGGCCGTGTGCAGTGTGGTCCTTTGTTTGTCAGGGCAGGTCCTGATTGGCTGAGTTTGCACAGCTGTATGCCCAGATGTTCACGGGTTTTAGTTCGAGTGGGGGCCTTCCAGCCAGAGGCGACCGGGCCAGGCCTTACACAAACTAGGGAGGAAATTTGTATATGTTTTCTTAAGATGGAATGTTATGAAAGTATATTTTGAAGAGATGGCTTTTTCAAACTATTTTAATGTGAAAGAACATACACATACTAATAATGTTTAGGTGAATTTTGTGCCATAAACAGCCAGATTCAAATTGTAAATCTTAGATGTTTTAAATGACATGTGTAGTAAATACTATGTCCACATGTAAATTTATCTTATTTATTAATCAAAATATATTGAAAAATAAGAAACTAAATATTAATAGTAGATGTATTCAATGATGGGATTGTGGGTTACTTTTAGTTTCTGCTTTTTGTTTCATAGATAAAGTATCTGTAGTGCTCATAGAATGCATTTGTGAAGTGAAAAAGATCTATCTTTAGAAACATAATTCAACAAAATTGAGGTTAATTTTAACCCCAAAATACCATGCTACCCGGGCTTGAATTTATTTTTCTTTTCATAAGAAATATCTGGAACCCATTGCACTTTTTAAATTATTATTGTTTTTGTATCAAATAAGCATTTTTGATTTAGTCTCACACATAAGGTAAAATTCTAAAATATTAATTACCATCTATCTTCAGCACCCTGAAGTAATGACATTCCTTTGTTCTTCCTCATGCAAAAACATTTTTTATGTTTGTACATTTAGTCACTATCATTATACACTCTAGGCATTCCTAGATTATAACATCTCAGTCTTTATCATCTATCTTTCTTTCTGATTTCATTTGTGCTCCCAGTCCTCCTCCCTCTATCATTCTCACATTCAGCTTCATTCAATGTTTTAACACAATTGTATTATAGTTAGGTAGTATTGTGCTGTCCATTTCTGGGTTTTTACATTCTGTCCTGTTGCACAATCTCTATCCCTTCAGCTCCTATTACCAATATCTTACCCCATTTTTGCCTCCTGATGGCTTGTGTTACCAATGAAATTCTCCAAGTTTATTCACTGATGTCAGTTCATATCAGTGAGACCATACAATATTTGTCTTTTTGTTTCTGGCTAATCATACTCAGCATAATGTCCTCAATTTATTCTGTCTTACGGCTGCATAATATTCCATTGTATGTATACACCACAGTTTGTTTAGCCACTCATCTGTGGATGGACATTTTGGGTGTTTCCATCTCATTGCAATTGTAAGTAATGCTGCTATAATCATTGGTGTGCAAATGCCTGTTTGTGTCCTTGCCTGCATATCATCTGAGTAGATACCTGGCACTGGTATTGCCAGCTCATATGGGAATTCTATATTTAGCTTTTTGAGGAACTGCCAAACTGCCTTCCACAGTGGTTATACCATTTGACATTCCCACCAACATTGGATAAGTGTGCCTCTTTCTCCACATCCTCTCCAGCATTTGTCATTTTCTGTTTTATTGATAATGGCCATTCTGGTGGGTGTGAGATGATATCTCATTGTGATTTTGATTTGCATTTCCCTAATAGCCAGGGAAGTTGAGCATCTCTTTATGTGCCTTTTGGCCATTTGTATTTCTTCTTCTGAGAAGTGTCTGTTCAAGTCTTTTGCACATTTTGTGATTGGGTTGTGTGTCTTTTTGTTGCTGAGTTGAGCAATCTCTTTATAAATTCTGGATACTAGACCTTTATCTGATATATCATTTCTGAATATTTTTTTCCATTGTGTAGGCTGTCTCTTTACTTTCTTGATGAAATTCTTTGATGTGCAAAAGTATTTAATTTTGAAGTGTTCCCATTTCTTTCCTTCTTTCTTCAATGCTCTTGTTTTGGATGTAAAGTCTAGAAAACCACCTCCTAGTATATGATTTATAAGATATTTCCCTACATTTTTTTCTAACAGTTTTGTGGTCTTAGACCTAATGTTTAGGTGTTTCATGCATTTTGAGTTAATTTTTGTATAGGGTGTGAGATATGGACCCTCTTTCTTTTGCGTATGGATATCCAGTTCTCTAGGCAACATTCATTTATTTTCTTTAAATGTTTTTTATTTTAAAATGTTAAATATATACAAAGGAAAGAAAAAAAATCAATGATATTTGAATCACACTTCAACAAGCAGTTACAGAACAGATCCCAAAGGTCAAATAATTATAAATATGAAGTACTAATAAGCAGAAATAATATTTTAGGATACCTAAACCAACTGTAATGTGACAGGAAAATATCTGGGATTGCTATTGGTGATAAAGTCACAGATACTGTTAATACTATTGAGGTTTATTGCCTATGTTTTATATTTCAATTAGAGGTTAGTGAAAATAAAGATGCAATTTTTATTCCATTCAAATTCATGGATACCCTGAGTCCTTGGATCTCTTAGGGATGGAAAGAAAATTTTTGTGGACCCTAGTTTAAGAATACATGAATTAAAATTTGAAAGCAGTCTTCTTTAATATCAGCAAGAACAACTGGCAATCTTGATATTCATTTCCATTATTGCTTACAGACACAAGGGTAGAGAATACAGTGATCACTTGTTAAAATTTTGTATTTATAAAGAATAGAATTCCAATTAATGTTTTATGGCATTTAACTCCTACACTGATATACGTAACAGTGGATGGCAATAAATTAACAACTCTCATGACTAGTCAATACTGAACAACAAAAAGCATAAAAGTTCTATAGAATGAGACTATTCTTGTCCTTATACATTAAACTACAAAATGGTTTATGATCATGATTATGAATCATGATACTGAATTCTCTCTGAACTCATAATTAATTAAATTTTATGTATACTGAATTTTAGAAGAAAAAGACTACCTATTTAGAAGAATATATTTGGCAGGTGTAGTTAAATAATCAAATTTAACTATAAGTAGGTCTTTTAAATATATGTAACCAGAGTTTACTGATTAGCCATTTAATGTGTGTAGCTATCAACAAAATAAAAATTTTTTTGAAACACAATTCCTGATTCTAAACCCTCTTAACCTAGATAGCTGATACAAGTACTATAGTAATTCACATTGCTTATGGCTGAGTTAAAAGTAAATCATTATTCTTTACATGTAATAGGAATTAAGATTACTAAAAATAGCACTCAAAATATGAAGATATTTCACTAAAATTTCATTCAAAAATCAAAATGAAAAGAAGCAAGATTTTTACAATTTGAAACAAATAATATTAGATGTGTAAATTAATTAATTTTAAAAATGCTCTTGGATGTCAAAATCTGTGTCTTAACCCTAATTAATTTAATTGAGTTTAATAGTAAGCTATAACTTAACAATAGAAGAATACAAATTTATCCCACCTAGTTACTTTGCAGCTCGATTCAATTAAGTCATTTTCAAACTCAAGAAGGCTGGAAGGCAGATCATATTCCAATGGGGATGTCAATCTTTCCAAGCATAATAAACCAACACAAAATTTTGCTCCCATCTCTTCCAATTCTTGAGTACAATCTGTAAACCCTAGGAATAAAGCAGTATTACAGATGTAACTAGAAAATTTGCCATCTTTTGGTTGCATTTCATTAAAATTATATAAAAGAAACATAACAATATTTAAAAAATTAAAAGTTTGGTATTTTGTATGGAACTAGGTCTCAACAAGTACAATATCTTAACAATATACAATTATTTTAGTTCACAAAGGAAACAAAATGTCCTCAAAGACTATTTCTAAAATGTCTGTTCTCATTCACTAGAATGCAAACTATTTTCACAAACACTCTGGGAAGAAACAAAAGCCACTTAACTGTGAAAAAGATCTTTGTTGGTGGCTTTAAAGATGACACTTCAGAGCATCACCTAAGAGATTATTTTGAGCATTGTGGGAAAATTGAAATCATTGAAATTATGACTAACTGATGCAGTGGCAAGAAGAGAGACTTTGCTTTTGTAACCTTCAAGAATCATAACTCTGTGGATAAGACTTTAATTAAGAAACACCATAATTAGAATGGCCACAACTGTGAAGTAAGGAAAGGCCTGTCTAAGAAAGAGATGGCCAATGCTTCATCCATCCAAGGAGGTCAAATGGTTCTGGAAACTTCAGTGGTGGATGTGGAGGTGGTTCTGGTGGGAATGACAACTGTGGTCATGGAAGAAACTTCAGTGGTCGTGGTGGCTTTGGTGGCAGCCAAGGTGGTGGTGGATATGGTGGCAGTGGGAATGGCTATCATGGGTTTAGTAATGATGGAAGCAATTTTGGACATGGCAGGAGCTACAATGATCTGGGCAATTACAACAATCAGTCTTCAAATTTTGGACCCATGAAGAGAGGAAACTTTGGAGGCAGAAGTTCTGGTCCTTATGGCAGTGGAGGTGAATACTTTGTGAAACCACAAAACCAAGGTGGCTATGGTTGTTCCAGCAGCAGCAGTAGCTACAGCAGTGGCAGAAGGTTTTAACTATTTCCAGGAAACAAAGCTTAGCAGGAAAGAAAAGCCAGAGAAGTGACAGGGAAGCCACAGGTTACAACAGATTGTGAACTCAGCCAAGCACAGTGGTGGCTATGAAGAAAACATGTTTTAGAAAATATTCATTTGTATGGGTAAAAAAAACCCCACAAGGGCTGTATTTGTGACTAATTGTATAAAAGGCTATTTTAGTTTCTTTTCTGTGGAAAGTGTAAAGTATTTCAACAAAGGGTTTTAATGTAGTTTTTTTTCTTTTTTTGCATCCATGCTGTTGGTTGCTAAATGTAATAGTGTGATCATGATGCTGAATAAATATGTCGTTTTTAAAATGTGCTGTATAAAGTTAGTCTACTCTGAAGCCATCTTGATAAACTGCCCCAACAGTGTGAAGTTAGACTTCCTTCAGGGTGATGTCAGGCTCTATTCAAAATTCATTTATGATCTTAGAAGACTGCTCATGTGCGGAGAAGCCTTTTTGTCTTCAGAAACCTTGGTGTAGTTGAATTGACAGTTACTGTGCTATGACCTGGAGTTCATCAGTAAAAAGGGTCACCCAATCAAACTTACAGAATTTCATTTGGTTATAAAAATGATTGTTGGCATACCCTATGCAATATATCTAAACTGAATAACGGTACCAGTTAAAGTTATAGATGGGAAATGAACCTTTTGTGTCATCCATTATCACATGTAATAAATAAACAATACAATATCCCCTTTAAAAAAAGTCTCAGTGAAGAAAAAATTTAAAGGGATATACATTTAAAAATCAAACACAGTATTCTAAATTTAACAAACTAGGTGCTTTAGGAGGAAATATGATGTGTTTATTTTTAAAAGCACAAATGTATATACCTACATCTAATATATTAATAACAGAAAATTTTTAACAATGTACTTCTTGTACAGTTCTTTGTAAATTACTAATCAGTATTTAAATTTATGTACTGGAATGTGCATTCCCAAAATGATGACTGCAGAGACAAGGTTAGGAAAGTGTACTGCATTGGTGTCACCATTTCTCCTGCCTTCAGTCTCTGAGCTTTCTGCACGTCCCCACCAGGGCCATGTTGGGGCAGAGCATCCAGAGGCTCACGACCTCTGTGTCCACAGGAGCCATGAAGGAGGGGTCTGGGAAGAATTTGCCATTTTCAGTAGAAAACAAGTGGCGGTTACTAGTTATGATGACTTGGTACTTTGGATCTGGATTTGCTGGACCTTTCTTTATAGTAAGAAGCCAATTGCTTAAGAAATAAGGATATTTTAGTTTTATTCATGAAACAGCTATGAAGAGGAGCATTTTAAAAGGCACAATCCTGAAATAGGGCTTAAACTCTGTTAAACACATAGCATGATGGATATGTTTATAAATAAACTTACTACATGAACCAAAAGAAAAATTATGACCTTAAAAAGACTCAAATAATTAAGAATTTTGTAAGGAGTTTAGGCAAACTATTTGCATTCAGATGATTAAATTCATTATTGCAAAGTACATATAACTCAGTATTACAAACCTATCATTTATTAAATACTTGAAAATGCTTTTAGTACTTATGGTAGGAAAGTCTTCAAATATTTTTTGTAGGTAGAAGTTCTGAGATGGTTTACCTTATACTTTCCTTGATCACAGCCACACAGAGTACTCTCCATGGTATAGCTTCTCTGTACTCCTATTTCTCTCCATACTACAACATGGGCTGTTGACTCTAGATTTTTCTGCTATGAAACTACAGCTGCTCATGCAAAATGCTGGCATAATATGACTCAGTATCTTGGGCAAAGTCTGGAAAGATAATAATGATAAAAGTAATTTTTTTTCATTTTAAAAAATGCAATAAAACCACAGAGCAGGGCCAATTATAAGATGGGCTAAAGATATGAATAGGCATTTTTCTGAAGAGCAAGTACAGATGGCTGAAAATCAAATGGAAGGGAAATTTTTTTGAAGAGAAAATTCAACTTCACTCATATCTCTAATTGAAGTCTGATCTCTTTATCAGCTGCTTTGACAATTACTGTATGGAGTAATGCTGAGTTTCACATTTACTCTAACCCTGAGTCTTAGGCATCACTAGGTATCCAAAGGTCCATGGAGATGCCAGGGTGCACACATAGAGCACAGCATCTCTGAATCTAGAAATAACACTTAACACTCAAGAATAACTTACTGCCCTAATTTTCTTATATGTATTTTCTAAAAGAGACCATGCAATATTTATCCTTTTGTTACTGGTTTATTTTGCTTAAAATAATGTCCATAAGGTTCATTCACATCGTTGCATGCCTCATGGCTTCACTTCTCTCTACAGCTGCACAATATTCCATCGTGTGTGTACACCACAGTTTGCCACTCCATTCTTCCATTTGTACCCTTCAATCACCTCCATCCTTTTACTATCATGAATAATGCTACCATAAACATCAGTGTACAAATGTCTATTAGAGTTCCTACTTTAGTTCTTCCAAATATACTCCTGGTAACAGGAATACCTAATCATATCATGACCCTGTAGTTATCCTGTGAATATGCTACTTTATTATGTTTTTTTTAAGTCTTATGTACCCCAGAAAAGCCATGCTTTAATCCTGATTCAATCTTTGTAGAGGCAGCCACTTCTTTAACCCTAATTCATCATTGTAGGTCAAAACTTTGATTAGATAAACTCTATAGAGCTGCAGCTCCACCAATTCCAGGTGGGTCTTGATTAGTTTATTGGAATCCTTTAAAAGAAGAAGATTTTGGAGAGAAACTTCAGAGACAACAGAGCGAGAGCCAATAGAAACTTCAAAGCAGAGCTGACACAGATGCCAATACTTGGAGAACCGAGACACAGATGTTTGGAGAAGCTTGGAGCCCCTCAAACATGGCCATGAGATATTAAAACAAACCAGCACCTGGAGAGAACCACAGGGAGCCAAGAGACAAAAGGCAGGCCCTGAGAAGTGAAGTGAGGAGCCCCCACAGGATGAGAGACTGGAAAATGGGAGCCCAGGAGTAAGGGACCAGCAGATGCCACCTACATGACTTCTCCTAGACATAGTGACTTCCCATCTGACAGGTGTTTCAGATCCATTGGCCTTCCTTGAATTAAGATTATCTTCCCTGGATGACTTAGTGTGGACATTTTATAGGCTTAGAACAGTAAATTTGGAACTTATTAAATTCTTTTTTAAAAAATCTTTCCATTTCTGGTATCTCACACTCTGGCAGCCTTTAAGAAACAAATGCAATTACACTCCAGAGAGACTCCACCCTTCTGCTATCCTCTCAACATTGAATAAAGATGACTCTCTCCACATTTTCTCTTGGATTTGAATCTTTCTATTTGTTTTATGTATTTTGTATTTGTAGATATCCTTGAGATATAACCACCTACCATATATCCAGAAGATATTGACATGTTCCTTCCCATTCGATGCTGAGCAAGCCAGAATCCAGAGTTGTGTCTGGGAGAAGCTAAGTGAAGGCCCACATATGCTTAGAGAGTAAACCACTGGCATCAGAAGCTGGAAGCAACAGAACCAGGAACAAGGACCAGCAGACACCATCCATGTGTCTTCCCATGTAACAGATATCAGTATTTCTTGAGTCAAGGTATCCTTTCCTGTATGCCTGAGTTAGGTATTTTTCTGACCTTAGAATTGTTAACTTGTAACAAAGTAAATTCCCTTTATAAAAGCCATTCCATTTTTGGTATGTTGCATTCCAGCAGGTTTTGCAAATGAAAACTGCTGGTGTCCTTATGAGCAGAGAAACCTTAAATAGAGCTAGTGTGCTGGTTTGAAGGTTTCCATGTACCGCAGAAAAACCATGTTCTCATGATCCAGTCATATGGGGGCAGTCCTACTGTAGGGTGGGACCTTTTGCTTCAATGGTTTTCATAGAGGTATGACCTACCCAATTGTGGTGGGATCTTTTGAGTACATTATTTCCATTGAGATGTGACTACACCCATTCAAGGTAGGTCTTAATTAGCTTACTGGTATCTTTAAAAGATCTGACACAGTGAGCAGAGAGATGCAACCAGATGGACATTTGAAGACGTTAAGCTAAGAGATGAAATCCAGAGTTTGTCCCAGAGAAGCTAAGTAAGGTCCCACAGGCACTTATGGAGAAAGCCACTGGAATCTGAGCCTGAAAGCAACAAACTGGGAAGGAGTAGCAGATGCCACCTATGTGCCTTCCCAACTGAAAGAGTTTCTCCAGATGTCAGCATCCTTTCTTCAAAGTCAAGGTATCTATGCCTTAAATTGGACATTTTCATGGCCTTAGACCTATAAATGTATAACTTAATACATTCCCTCTATAAAAGTGATTCCATTTCTGGTATATTGCAATCCAGCAGCATGAGCAAACCCAAACAGCCAGTAAGAGAGAGGCAGGGAGAGATGCCCATGGCATAGACCTAGACTTGGATTTCTGCTTCCAGGAGCCAAGGAAACCATGGAATCCAATCACCCATCAGAAACCAGGGAAGAGGCCTGGGGATGGTTAGTATATGTGTTAACCTGGACAGGTGATGGTGCCCAGTTGTCTGGCCAAGCAAGTACTTGCCTGACTGTTGCTGTATGGACATTTCATAGACTTGAATCACCAGTGAGTTGATTGCATCTATCCCCCTTTGTATCTGAAGTCAACTAAGGGGAGTGTCTTCCACAATGAGGAACATTTAATCCAATCAGTTGGTTGCTTTTAAGGGAGAAGTGATGAACTCAGCAGTCAGAAGAGAGAACTTTCATCTCCACTTCAGCCTTCAGGTAAATTCATTGAAGACCTACAGAGTACCAGATTACAGCCTTCCCTATGTAATTTGGAATTGTACCTCTGCAGTGACATGAGGCACTTTTTAAAACCTCATACTATTTGCAGATATATTCTGTTGGTCCTGTCTCATTAGAAAACCCCCAGGGAGTAGAAAGCATTTCCAAGGTGCTCAGAGCACGGCAGGTCATTGATGGAAAAACCAGGACCAAAGATATTTATCTTAGCCGGAGAATCCTAAGGGTCATCTACTCAAACAAAGTATCACAATTTATAGAGGTGGAAATTAAAGCCTTTCCTGTATCCTCCTTTCAGAGTGGAGGAGGAAGGGAAGAGTTCTATATTTCTATGTCCACTTCAGGACCTCAAACTGGGTATCATTTAAATGTGTTCAATAAAGTAGAAGCCCTCAGTTGTCACACCGTGGAAACCCAGAGTATTCAAGACCAGCTTCTCCTACACCTTGTGGCTAAGTCATATGAGTCACATCCTCCTGAGCAATGCTCTGCCCTTGACATAGGCTAATGCCATGAAGGGCTTCAGCAAGACACACGCCATAGAGAGGAGTGAACTTCCTGAATTCCAAACCCACACAGATAAGTGAGTGCACTTATGAAGACAAAAACCCTGCATGTTATCTGCTCCTTCCCTGCAAGTATTGCACACAGGTCACCACCCGTGAGAGACCCCATTTCAAGTCTAAAGCTGGTTGGGTCTCATGCAGGCTGCAGAAATTCCTCAATTTCCCTCTTCCTGCCCTAGAAGAAATTGAGGTGGAACAGGAAGCCTGCTTAAAAGACTGCCTGGTATGATGGTGGCACAATATTGTGGATGCAGTTAACAGCACTGTAGTATACTTGTGAATGTGGTACAAAATAGAAATTTTAGGTCGTGTATATGTTACTAGAATAAAAAAAAAAACAAAAAAACATGCAGTTGTCCAACACGGTGAACTGTATTGTAAAGGATGGATTATAGTTAATAGAACAATTATAACAATGTTCTCTCATGAATCATAAATGTGCCACACTAATGCAAGGTGTTACTATAGAGTGGTATATCGGAACTGTATTGCTTTTTTAAAAAGTAAACGTATTTAAAAAAGGACCACCTGGTAGGTACACCTGAGACATGGTGGGACTTCCTCTACAAAGCTGATGTCAGCTCTCTCACTCCATGTTCCTCATCCCTGCCAATCTACCATTTCATGGACTCGCACCTGACACACTGCTGGGTTACCTCACATCAGGGTCTCATCAACAGCTTTAGCTAGAAACACTCTGGAAATCACATGGACTCTTGAAATCATTCCCAGTACAATTCTAAAATAGAGTTATTATTCCCACTGTTAAAAATAGTGAAGTTGAGGGGATTTTCTCGAGTGATGAAATAGTTCCAGTATTTTGATAGGGGTGTGAATGGCAGGGATGATAATCAGGTAAAACTCAGCTAACTGTGCATAGATGCGTGATAAAGTGGAGCAAAACATTAGGGGTAGACTCTAGGTGGTGGGTATACCGTGTTCACTGTTACATTCTTCCAGCTTTTCAGTATGTTTGAAAATGTTTATTATATAATGTTGGAAAAATGAACGGAACTCTGCACTTTAGGGCTGTACGTTACATTATGTGTAATTGATACCTCAAAAAAGGAGTAGTACCAGAGCTGAGGAGGGGTTGGGTTAATAATGGAATGAAAAGAAAACAATAATCCTATTGGTTGACAGACGTGATTGTTTATTTCTTCTAAACATTTTTTAAAAGAAAAAAATTCCTTTTAATATCCTGGGCAACTCCAGTTCTCCTGAGTAGATTGGTAAGAACTATCCTAGGTCAAGACGGCTTTGGAGTACAGCGCTGCTTTCTCCTTAAAATTTTCTTTTCTCATCCAAGACCTCTCGCTCCTCCTAACCTGAATCCCGAAGAAGAAAATCCCCCGTGGTCTGCAGTTTCCTGAAGCACTGAGGACCGCGGCACCCGCACCTCAACACGGCCCGGGAACGCGACCCGGGTGCGCCCCGCCCGGCCCCCAGTGCCCAGCCCGCCTGGACCTCGTTCCGCCCCCGCCGCTCTGCGCCCTGCGAACCTCCTGGCAAGACCCCGGCGCGCCCTGCACCCCGCCCGGCTCCAGCTCTGCTCACACACCTGCGCCCCGCCCCCGGGGTCCCGTTCCGGGCTTTGCGCCGACCCCCGAGCACCCAGGAGCCGCTCCTCCCGCGCGCCCCGCCCCCCGGACCCGTCCCGCCCCTTAAGCCCCGCCAGGACCCCGCGACCCACCCCGCCTCGCGCCGCAGGTCACGCGGCAGGTCAGAGGTCACACAACCCCGGCGCCGAGCGACCCTGAGCGCGGGCAGCCCCTGGGTCCGCAGTGGGCGAACTTCCGGTGCTGGACGCCTCCGGGAAGCAGGTTCTGTTGGGTGCGCTGTTCCGGGAGCGCCGGGCCGTCGTGGTCTCCGTGCGGTGAGTGCGGGCGGCGGGGAGAGCGCTGCGGGGTGGCAGGCGCAGGGTGTCTCCCCCGCCCGGGGTGCGCGTCGGGGCCCTCGGAGAGTTTGGAGCCTGTGAGGGAGGGTCCGCCGGGCCGGGCCGGGCCTTTCCCACCCACTAGAGGCTTGGGGGATGGGAACTGCTCCTCCCGTTTCCTTTAACAGGAATGGGAACCAGCCCCCAGAGCCGAGGCCCTTTTGTCAGGCAGAGGAGTGGCTCAGCCTGGATTGGGTGCAACCGGATTTTAATGCAAATCGGGAGCCTCGGGCACTCACCCCTCCATTCCCCACCCTGTCTTGGCTATTAGCATCAAGCATGAAGAAATACTGGGTCCCTTCTGATCCTGGAGGATGTTATGTTGCTAACTTACCCTCTTTGCCCTGTTGTAATTTCAGCATTTTCAGTTTAATATCTGCAAGGAATATGTAGAAAATCTGGCCAAAATCGCCAGGGTTTTTTTACAAGTAAGTTTTCTGAGAGTGTAGGGTCTCATGCCCATTTCAAGGGGACCTTCTGAAAGTACCTGTGGTTTATAAGAAGGGCAGTAGGTGTGTGTGGAGTGCACAGACACCCAGAGAGCCCGAGTTTTAGCTCCTCACCCCCTTTCACCTCTCCAGCACCTCCATAAAAGAGGACAGACAGCTTAGCAATGGACTTCTGTCTGAGTTTATCAAGGCTGCCTGCTTATAAATCTACTAACCATGGTAGTCATTTTCATCTTAACAGTGTGTTTTCAAATGTCAAAAAATAAGGATCAAAAACATAAATTTTGGAAATTGCTGATGTACTCTTCCTTTTGCTTCTTTTTTTTTAAATTTTGCTTCTTTTGTTATGCTACAAATATTTGTTCACTGTAGTAAATATTTTTTTATCTTAAAGGTGAAAATGTGCAGTTGTAAATAGATGTGCATGCCTCGTCCTCATGACAGCCAGGTATCTATAGTTTCCTTCAGGCACATATATAAGTTTATCTCCAGGTGAGTTTTTTTGTTTTTGTTTTAATATTTTTATTGAGATATTTTCATGCACATGCAGTCCATTCCAAAGTAAACAGTCAGTGGCACAAAACACCATCCCATGGTTGTGTAGAACATTTCTATCACTGTAGAAAAATACAAAGAAAAAACTTGTACATCCCAGACCCCTTAACCCTCCCTGTCATTGACCACTAGTATTTCCATCTACCTAATTAATTTTACCCTCTGTCCCCCAATTATTTAGTGTTTTATCCATATTTTTTTACTCATCTGTCCATACCCTGGCTAAGAGGAGCAACAAACACAAGTTTTTCACAATCACACAGTCACATTGTAAATGTTATATGTTTATACAGTCATCTTGAAGAATCAAGGCTACTGAAACCAGCTCAACAGTTTCAGGTACTTCCCTCCAGCCACTCCGATACACGATAAACCAGAAAGGGATATATGTAATGCATAAGAATAAACTTCAGAATAACCTCTCTGCTCTGTTTAAAATCTCTCAACCACCGAAACATTATTTTATCTCATTTCTCTCTTCCCCCTTTTGGTCAAAAAGGCTTTCTCAGTCCAATCATGCCGTTTCCTGGCTCTTCCCGGGGAGTCCTGTTCCACATTGCCAGGGAGATTTACACCCCAGGGAGTCATGTCCCACACAGGGGTGAGGGCAGTGAGTTCATCCAGTTGAGCTTTGTGTGAAGGGACTGGGCAGCATTTCTAAGATCTGTGTCCAACAGAAGATGTCAACTGGAATGTAAAAGAAGGTAAAATTGTCTGATTAAATAACCCTGCTTTAATAGCTTTTATCCTTTTTTATGTATACCTTTGGGGAAAGTGAAGAGAATTATTATCTATATCATTTTGAAATTCTTGGCAAAAGAATTATCTAAATTAATTGAACATTTTAGCATATAATTCTTTGCTCTGGCTCATGCAATTTTGCTGCTTTAAAAGCCTATAGGTGGCATTAGAATGGAATAAAAAACTTGGGTTGAGGGAAGTTGTATAAAACATAATTTCTTTTCTATTTTTTAGTTTTTAAATGTATATAATCTCTAATCATCCATGTCTGTCCTTTTTTTTTCTTTGAAGGAAGGAAATGTCACCCTTATAGTGATTGGACAGTCATCCTGCCATTATATTGAGGTAAATATTAACATTAAATCTGTTCCAGAGATAAAAATCTTATTTGAGACACTAGGTGTAGGTAAAATTTGCCCAAATTGCATTAGATGTTGTTACTTTTCTCTTATTTGTTCCTGTTAAAAATCCCAGCTGTTTTCGTTCTTTAGCCTGTCTGCAAACTGACTGGATATTCTCAAGAAATCTATGTTGATCCTGAGAGAGGAAATAATAAAAGATTGGGAATGAAAACAGGTGAAGAAATTGCCTCCTCAGGTAAGACATGACATGTTATGTAGAAAAGCTGATGGTATGTTTTCATGTTTGCATGTTATACTCATAGGGAAGCAAATTCATAAATCAGGCTTCTTTTTGTGATTCCAATAAGTGGTGTAGACAGATACACCAGACTCTTAAAAGATTCCATTTCCTGGGTGTAATGACACAGAAGGCCATAGTGAAGTTTAGTACCCCATTGTGGTCAGTGAGAGGGAGGGGTTAGGGGTTTAGGATGTATGGGTTTTTTCTTTTTATTTTTTTTTCTGGAGTGATGCAAAAGTTCTAAAAATGATCATGGGGATGAATACACAATTATATATAAATATATACATATATATTATGCATATATATAAAATACCAACTGTGCCAGAAAGGTGAGAGGAAGGTCTGGGAAGGCTTTACAGAGGAGGTAAAGTCTAAGCTGTCCCCAAAAGGATTTAGCTGAGTGAAGACAAGGGTGGGGAAGCGTGACAGAAAGTAGCATATGAGGCATGAAAAGACGGGACTCATGGCAGGTGGTATCTCTGACTGGAGTCTGGGAGCCAGTTGGGAGGTTGGTGTGAACTGACAGAGAGGTTGTGTCCAACTGATGTCAGGTCTGGTGTGACAGACCAAGAGGTTTGAGTTTATTCTGAAGGCTGTGTGGGAGACAGACAAGTTTGATGTGGAAAAGAGATAGAGTTACATACACTCTGTGGAGGAGGAATTGGAGCAGGTGAAACGCAAGCCAGTGAGTTGGGTTGTAGTTATAGGCTAGAAAGAAATCCCAGGGCCTGCAGTGGAGATGGAGGAAGGAAGTATGTCTGGGGCCTATTCATGAGATGAAGTTGGCATGGCCTCTTGGCAGATGTTGTTAAAGAAGGCAGTCTAAACTGATGATGAGCTGGCGTAAACACAGTGTTTGCATTCTCTCTCTATTTCTCTCTCTCTCTCTCTTTTCTTTTCTCTTTTCTTTCTATCTATCTATCTGTCTGTCTGTCTGTCTATCTATCTACCCATAACAGGACAGATTGCCAACCTTACTTACTTTTTGGTATACTATTTTCATGTGCTATTATGGAGACTCAATATTTGTAAGTTCTGCATATCATTTAGCACTTTAGATATAAATTGCGAGTTTTCACACTAATTAAATCTCACTAGTCATTGCCAAAATAAAGTTATAGACTTGTAAAGAAAACAGATGAATTCTAAGCAAAATACATGCTTATAAATTATTAGAGAGGGTATATCAAAATCTTTTAAACTCTGTTGACTTCTATTAAAGTACTATATTTCCAAACCAAAAACATTAGGTTTTCATAGAATAATTTTTAGCAATACCTCAACGAAAAGTATAAAGGCATAAATCTCAGGATTAGTAGTATCAGAATAGTCCTACTTGAAATTTCAGACAGTGAAAAGATATTATATAATTATAATTTAAAATAACCAAGTTTTATAACACTTTTTAAAAATTTTCAGTGAAGGTAAAGATTTCAAAATAGGGAAGAATCATCAAGAGCTTTTTTTTTACATCAACAGAATAATGTTGTATATATATATTTTTTAACTTTTTATTTGGCAGTAAATAATTTGGCAAAAATAAGTTATTTATTTGGCAATAAATAATATTTTAAAACTTACAGGACAGCAACAAAATTAATACAAACCCCATATATAGAGAACACCAACAAACCCCCTCCACCAGATACCCAGATCTGCCATTTTTTTTTTTTTTTTTTTTAGAGGGAGGAAGGGAAGGAAAGACAGAGAGAAGGAAGGAAGGGAGGAAGAAAGGGAAACATCTTTAAACATTTTCTTGTTTTATTATATTTTGTTTGTTTGTTTGTTTTTTACATGGGCTGGGGCCGGGAATCGAACCGGGGTCCTCCGGCATGGCAGGCAAGCACTCTTGCCCGCTGAGCCACCGCGGCCCGCCCCGGGATCTGCCATTTTTAATGTTTTGCCTCCTTTGCCCTGTCCGTCTGTCTGTCCATCTATCTATCTATTTTTCTGAACATCTGAGAGCAAGTTGGCCACATTTTACTCCTTGGCACATAATACTTCCATGTACATTTCCTATAAGCAAGCATATTCATTTATGTAATCACCTTAAGTGTACTTTATCAAGCTCCAAAAACTTAAATCTATGAAGTTAAGATACATAGGTTACAATCTATATTCCACTGTTTTCTTACATCCCACTAATGTCCTTTTGAGCCATTTTACCTCCATTCTTAGCTTCCATCTGGTTTCATGTATTACATTTAATTGCCATTATCTCTTTAGCTTTTCTTTTCTTTTTTTTTTGTAGACTCATGTATTCAATGTAAACCTTTCCATCCCAGCCCCCCAGTACACAATGCAGTAGGAGTAATCACATTCAGTGTTGCAGGGCCTCCACCAGTATCCATTACTGTAACTTTCCCTTCACCCCAGATGAAACCCTGCACTCACTTTGCATTAATTCCTTATCGCCCTAACTCCCACCCCTGCTAACCTGTGCTCTACTTTCTGTCACTATGAGTTTGCATATTCTCTTATAATTAAGTTTCTTCATGGTTACCATAATCTTAAATTTAACACACCAAGTTTCTAACAATCTCATTTGCTTAGCTACCAATTTAAGAACTTCAATACCATCATAAACTATGCTCCCAAACCCCTTCACCCACCCAATTCTATGTACCTCGTATCACAAGTTACATAGTTACACATTATGAGTCCCGGACATTGATTTATCGTATCTTATGCATGTGCCTTTTAGATCCTATAGGAAGTAAAAAGTGGAGTTACTAATACAAAATACAAAAGTACTGGTATTTATATTTGCCCATGATATTAATTTACTGGAGATCTTTATTTCTTCATGTGACTTTGATTTCATGTCTAGGGTCGTTTCCTTTCAACCTGCAGGACTCCCTTTGGCATGACTTGTAGGGCGAGTCTGATGGTGAAGAAGTCCCTCAGCTTCTGTTTTTCTGGGAATGTCTTAATTCCTCCCTCATTTTTGAATGACACTTTTGCCAGATACAGACTCATGGTCAGCTTTGGTTCCTTTTCATAATTTCCATCTCAATATCGATACTCTCTTTGTACTCATCTGTCAATTCCTTGATTTCCTGTAGTTCTTTGTCCATGTTTTCCTTTAACTCTTTGGGCATATTTAGGACCATTTTTTAAAATGTCTTTGTCTGGAATGTCCCAGGTCTGAGCAGCCTCACTGGTGGTTTCTGGTGCTTTAATCTTCTCCTTCACCTGGGCCGTCACTCCCTGTTTCTTTTTGAGTTGTGCTACTATGAATAAACTTGAAATTTTTGATATTTTAATGCATCATTGCTGGAATTTCCATTCTGAGGCATGCATTCCTTAAACTTGTATCCCGCTACTGTTATGACAGAGCTTTACTTGAATGCCAGGAAATAACAAAAGAAAGGAAGACAGAAAGAAAGGAAAAAGAAAACACATTTCCCAGTCTGTGCAGAAGGCCTGGGCAAGTTCTGTCCTTCAGCACTTTTCCATACAATGAGTCTGGAGAATAGCTCCAGGCCAAGCCCTCCCTGGTGCTTTCTTCAGGGATGTCTTGTCCTGGGCATGCAGGTTTGGCCCTAAGAAATCCCATCTGCATGGGTGTGAATGTTCTCTCTTCCCTAGGAAATAGTTTCCTTGTGGCCCTGGCCACTGCACTGCTCATCCTGCAGTCAGCAGCCCCTTCGCCCCAGGCAGCCACTTGCCTGCTCTCTGTAGGGGGCCAGCTCTGGGAGAATAAGCCCCTTGGGCCATGACCAGACAGACGGCCAGACACACATGTTCCCAGTGTGTGCACGAGGGCTGCTCTGCCCCCTCTGGATCTGGGGCCAGGGATCTGCACTGGGGACCTGAGTGGCTCCACACTAAGCTAGTTGGGGAATAAGGGAGAGGCCAGCTAGGGTACCATGAGATCCCACCACTTTTAAGGCTTTTTTCTTGATTCGGGGCTGACTTGCCATGATACTGAAATTCTTTTTTTTTTTAACTTTTTTTTTATTGTATAGTATAGCAGATACACAAGCAAAGAAATGAAAAAGAATAGTTTTCAAAGCACTCTTCAAACAGTGGTTACAAGGCATATCCCAGAGTTTGTCATGGGCTACCATACGATCCTCTCATATTTTTCCTTCTAGTTGCTCCAGAATATAGGAGGGTAGAGGGTATATTCCCATCTCTAGCTTCTATGTATCTCTAAGCCTCTTGTATTCTGTATTATAAGCCTCTGATTATACCTTTATGCTGGTCATAAAAGTGGACTCATATAGTATCTATCCTTTTGTTTCTGGGTAACTTCACTCAGCATTGTGTCCTCAAGGCTCATGCATCTTATTGTGTGCTTCAGGGCGTCATTTTGTCTTACTGCTGAATAATATTCCAATGTTTGTATATACCACATTTTGTTGATCCACTCATCTGTTGCTGGGCATTTGGTTTGTTTCCATCTTTTGGTGATTGTGAATAATGCTGCTACAAACATTGGTGTGCAAATGTCTGTTTGAGTCATTGCTTTCAGCTCTTCTGGGTATATACCAAATACTGCTATTGCTGGGTCATAGGGCAACTCGATATTTATTTTCCTAAGAAATTGTGAAACAGTCTTCCATTATACATTCCCACCAGCAATGCAAATGTTTGCCAGTTTCTCCACATCCTCTCCAACATTTATAGTTTCCTGTTTGTTTAAAAGCAGCCATTCTTATAGGTGGGAGGTGGTAGCTCATTGTAGTCTTGGTGTGCATTTCCCTTATAGCTGATGAAAATGAGCATCTCTTCATGGGCTTTTGAACCATCTGTATTTGCTCTTCAGAAAAATGCCTATGCATATCTTTAGCCCATTTTATAATTGGGTTTGTTCTTTGTTGTTGAGTTGTATACTTTCTTTGTATATACAAGAAATCAAACCTTTGTCCAATATGTGATTTCCAAATATTTTCTCCCACTGAGTTGGCTGCCTCTTCACCTTTTTGACAAAATCTTTTGAGGTGCAGAAGCATTTGATATTGAGGAGTTTCCATTTATCTGTTTTTTGTTGTTGTTGCTTGTGCTCTGGGTGTTAAGTTTAGGAAGCTGCCTCCTATTACTAGGTCTTGAAGATGTTTCTGTACATTTTCTTCTAGAAGTTTTATGATGCTAGTTCTTATATTTAGTTGTTTGATTAACTTTGAGTTAATTTTTGTGTAGGGTATAAGATAGCGGTCCTCTTTCATTCTCTTGGCTATTGATATCCAGTTCTTCCATGCCCAATTATTCAAAAGACTATTTTGTCCCAGTTCAGAGGATTTGGGGGCCTTGTCAAAAATCAGTTGACCATAGACTTGGTGGTCTACTTATGTACTGTCAATTCCATTGGTCAGTGTTTCTATCTTTGTGCCAGTACCATGCTGTTTGACCGCTGTGGCTATATAATAGGTTTTAAAGTCAGGGAGTATTAACCTTCCCATTTCGTTCTTCTTTTTTAGGATGCTTTTAGCTATTCAGAGTCTCTTTCCCTTCCACATGATTTTGGCAGTTTGCTTTTTCCAAATCTTCAAAGTAGTTTGCTGGAATTTTGATTGGTACTGTATTGAATCTGTAGATCAATTTATTCCAGAAATGGAACAAAATGAAATAAGAATGACTGAAAGATAGAACCACTGATGCAACTGTCTGGCCCTAAGGACATCCTAAAATCATGAGGTCAACACCAACCTTGTGATTGAAGAGTAGGTGTCAATTTATAACCCAGAGCTTATAGAAAATGTGGCTACCATCTGATATTTCAAGAGGATGAAGCCTGGTGTTTGAATGGGCCTTTACTATAATATGACTGTTGTTTTAGGAAGAGTGAACTTGGACATAGTAAGAGTGAAATAGAGAGACAGCCATGTGATGGAGTCAGAGATTGAATCAGACTGCCACAAGCAAAGGAATTTCATTGTCACCCATTAGAAGCCAAGAGAGAGGTATGTAATGCATTCTCTGCTTTAAGAGGAGACAAGGCCCTGATAACACATTTATTTTAGACGTCTAGCCTCCAAAAGTGTAAGACACTAAATGTGCTGTTTTAAGCCGGTCCATCTGTGGTACTTTGTGCAACAGCCCCAGCAAACTAAGACAGATACCAAAGATTTGTTCTTTGAAACAGCAACAATATTGACAAACTCACTACAGTAACCATAAAAAAGAGAGCAGACTCAAATTTTAGTAATTTTAGAAATGAAAGTGAGAATATTACCCTCAACTATAACATCTACAAATTAGATAACCCAGATGAAATGGACAGATTTCTAGGAAGACACAAACTACCTAAACTGACCCTGAAGGAATAGAATTACTGAGCAGACCCACATCACGTAAGGAGATTGAATCAGTAATGTAAAACCTTCCAAAAAAGAAAAGTCCACAATTGCTTGGCTTCGTTGGTGTTTTACCTAACCTTTAGATAATTAGCATCTGGCCTTCTCAATCACTTCAAAAATATAGAAGATATGAGGGAACACTTCCTGACTCATTCTGGGAGACCAGTTTTTCCAAGACACCAATACTAGCCCAAAATATTAAGATAAAATACAGACCAATATTTCTTAGAAATATTGATCCAAAATGCTCCATAAGTAGCAAATTCAAACAAGCTGCATTTTAAAGATATAATACTCTGTTATAAGCAGAATTAATTCCAGGAATAAAGGGTAACTCAACTTGCAAAAATAAGTCAATATAATGTGCCATGTAAATAGAATGCAGGGAAAAACCCATGCTAATCATAACTGAGACAGAAAAAACATTTGATAGCACAACACCCATCCATGATAAAATCACTCAGAAAACTGGAACTATAAAAGAAATCTCTCAACATCATGAAGGACATTAGTAAAAAACACACAGCTATCATTTAAAAGAAGTGTTTTTGTTGACAAATCTTCACACAGATACAGTCCACACATTGTGTACAAGCAATGACTCATGATATCATCACATAGTTGTGAATTCATGACCATGTTAATTTTTACATTTTCATAACTGCAGAGAAAGAAATAAAAATAAAGGAAGAACTCATAATTCCATACCCCTAACCCCTCCCTCTCCTTGACCACTAGTTTTTCCATCTACCCAATTTATTTTATCCCTATTATTAGTTTCATTTTTTCCATTTTTTCTATACTTATCTATCCATACCCTAGATAAAAGGAGCATCAGAAACAAAATTTTCATAATCACACAGTGATATTGTAGAAGTTATATCTTCATACAATTATCTTTAGGAACCAGGCCTTCTGGAACACAGCTCAACTTTTCAGGTACTTCCCTCTAGCCACTCCAATAAACATAAACCAAAAAGGGATATCTATAGAAAGCATAAGAATAACCTCCAGCATGATCTCTTAACTCTGCCATGGAAAGTGTATTTTGTTTCATTTTTCTTTTACTCCTTTTGGTCAAGAAGTCTTTCTCAAACCCTTGATGCTGGGGCCCAGCTTTTCCTGGGATTTCTGTTCCACATTGCCAGGGAGATTTACACCCCTGGGAGTCACGTCCCATGTAGTGGGGAGGGCAGTGAGTTCACCTGCTAGTTGGGTTAGAGAGAGAGGCCACATCTGAGCAACAATAGAAGTTCTCTGGGTATGAAACTTAGGCTCAATTTTAAGTAGACTTAGCCTGACCTTTGCAGGAATAAGTTTCTTTGGGACTGTTCTAGTTTGCTAGCTGCCAGAAAGCAATATGCCAGAAATGGAATGGCTTTTTAAAAGGAGAATTTAACAGGTTGCTGGTTAACAGTTTTTAGGCTGTGGAAATATGCCAACTACAGAAAGTCTATAAAAGTGCCAAATCTAAGGCATCCAGGGAAAGATACCTTGATTCAAGAAGGCTGATGAAGTTCAGGGTTTCTTTCTAAAGTGGAAGAGCATGTAGTGAACATGGACTCATCTGCTAGCTTCCTTTCCAGCTCCCTGGGAGGCATTTCCCTTCTTCATCTCCAAAATTTGCTGGCCAATGGACTCTCTGCTTTGTGGTTCTGTGACATTCTGTCATCTTTCTCTGCTCTCTCTGAATCTCTATTTTACAGGAGTCCAGTAAAGTAATCAAGACCCACCTAGAATGAGTGGAGACGCATCTCCATCTAATCCAGTTTAACAACCTCTCCTGATGGAGTCATATCTCCAGGGAGATGATCTAATTACAGTTTCAAGCATGCAGTACTGAATAGGGATTAGAAGAAACAGCTGCTTTTACAAAATGGGATTAGGATTAAAACATGGCTCTTCTAGAGTATGTACATCCTTTCAAACCAGCGCAGGAGCAGACCCCAAGGTCAAGGGCTCAGTCTATTGATCTGGTTGTCCTTATTGCTTATAAGAAAAAAAAACACACAGTTGTCATCTTAATGGTGAATATCTAAAGTCTTTCTTACTAGCAGGAAGATGGCAGAATAAGATAGGTTGAGGTCACCCCTGCTCCAAAGAACAGCTAGAGAAGTGACAGAAATGACTGGGACATTGATTCCAGGGTGTAAGTGACCTGGGACTGTCTTCTATACCACTTAGGGTGGCCCTGGTTGCAAAAACTGAAGAAGTGAGACCCATAGAACCAGAGTTCAACCAGCTAGTGCAGAGTCTAATGTGCCGCTTTCCACACAGAGGCCCAGAACCCTCAGGAATGCAGAGACAGGGAGACAGGGACTAGGAAATAAGCCAAGCCATGTTTCTTTTTTTTTTTTTTAAACGTTTTTATTAATTAAAAAAATTAACAAAACATTAAGATATCATTCCATTCTACATATACAATCAGTAATTCTTAATACCATCACATAGTTGCATATTCATCATTTCTTAGAACATTTGCATCAATTTAGAAAAAGAAATAAAAAGACAACAGAAAAAGAAATTAAATAATAGAGAAAAAAAGATTATGCATACCATACCCCTTACCCCTTGCTTTCATTTACCACTAGCATTTCAAACTAAATTTATTTTAATATTTGTTCCCCCTATTGTTTATTTTTATTCCATATGTTCTACTCTTCTGTTGATATAGTAGCTAAAAGGAGCATCAGACACAAGGTTTTCACATTCACAGAGTCTCATTGTGAAAGCTGTATCATTGTTCAATCATCATCAAGAAACATGGCTACTGGAACACAGCTCTACATTTTCAGGCAGTTCCCTCCAGCCTCTCTGCTACATCTTGAACAACAAGGTGATATCTACTTAATGCGTAAGAATAACCTCCAGGATAACCTCTTGACTCTGTTTGGAATCTCTCAGCCATGACACTTAGTCTCATTTCACTCTTCCCCCTTTGGTTGAGAAGGTTCTCTCAATCCTTTGATGTTACTTCTCAGTTCATTCTAGGGATTTACTCAGTCCCTTGATGCTGAGTCTCAGCTCCTTCCAGGATCTCTGTCCCACATTGCCAGGAAGGTCCACACCCCTGGGAGTCATGTCCCACACAGAGATGGCGAGGGTGGTGAGACTGCTCATCATGTATGTTGGCTGGAGAGAGGGGCCACATCTGAGCAACAAAAGAGGCTCTCTTGGGGGTGACTCTTAGGCCTAAATTTTAAGTAGACTTGACCTATCCTTTGTGGGGTTAAGTTTCATATGAACAAACCCCAAGACTGTAGGCTCAGCCTATAGCTTTGGTTGTCCCCACTGCTTGTGAGATTATCAAGAATTCAACTTGGGGAAGTTGAATTTCCCCCCACTCTCACCATTCCCCGAAGGGGGCTTGCAAATACTTTTCCAGCCACTGATCAAATCACTCTGGGATTCATCGGGGCATCACTCCGGACAAACCAACAAAATCTCATGTCCTACATGAGATTACGAGTACTTATGACATTCAATCAAACTATCTACATGAGTTATATTAGGAAATGCTCTAGTCAAAATAAAAATTTTGTAACAAATAAATATTTTTTCCTTTAGTCTCACACATAAGGTGACATTTTAAAGTATTAATTATCATCTATTTTCAGCACCCTGCAATAATGACATTCCTTTGTTCTTCCTCATGCAAAAACATTTTTAAAATTTGTACATTGTACATTTCACTATTATTATACACTCTAGGCATTCCTAGATTATACCATCTTGATCTTTACCATCTATCTTTCTTTCTGATTTCATTTATGTCCCCAGCCCTCCTCCCTCTGTCATTCTCACATGCAGCTTCATTCAGTGTTTGAACATAATTACCTTACAGTTAGGTAGTATTGTGCTGTCCATTTCTGAGTTTTTATATTCAGTCTTGTTGCACAATCTGTATCCCTTCAGCTCCAATTACCCAATATCTTACCCTATTTCTATCTCCTGATGGTCTCTGTTACCAAGGAAATATTCCAAGTTTATTCACTAATGTCAGTTTATATCAGTGAGACCATACAGTATTTGTCCTTTTGTTTCTGGCTAATCACACTCAGCATAATGTCCTTAAGGTCCATTCATGTTGTTACATACTTCATAACTTTATTCTGTCTTACAGCTGCATAATATTCCATCTTATGTAAATGTCACAGTTTGTTTTAGTCAGCTGTCTGTTAATGGACATTTTGGCTGTTCCATCTCTTGGTAATTGTTAATAATGCTGCTATAAACATTGGTGTGTAAATGTCCATTTGTGTCCTTGGCCTTGTGTCCTTTGAGTAGAGACAGCATATAGATGGGTCCTGTTTTTTAATCCATTCTGCCAGACTATGTCTTTTGATTGGAGAGTTTAATCCATTAACATTCAGTGTTATTACTGCATGGGTAGTACTTTCTTCTACTATTTTGCCTTCTGGACTTTATATGTCATATCGAATTTTCCTTCTTTTTACCTTTACTCATAGTCTTCCTTTCTACACTCTTCTCCATACCTCTCTCTTCTGTCTTCGTATCTGTCTCTAGTGTTCCCTTTAGTATTTCTTGCAGAGCTGGTCTCTTGGTCACAAGTTCTCTCAGTGATTTTTTGTTTGAAAATGTTTTAATTTCTCCCTCATTTTTGAAGGACAGTTTTGCTGGATATAGAATTCTTGGTTGGCAGTTTTTCTCTTTTAATAATTTAAATATATTATCCCACTGTCTTCTTGCCTCCATGGTTTCTGCTGTGAGATCTGCGCATAGTCTTATTGGGCTTCCCTTGTATGTGATGGATTGCTTTTCTCTTGCTGCTTTCAAGATCCTCTCTTTCTCTTTGACCTCTGACATTTCTGATTATTAAATGTCTTGGAGTATGTCTATTTGGATCTATTCTCTTTGGGGTACACTGCACTTCTTGGATCTGTAATTTTAAGTCTTTCATAAGTGTTGGGAAATTTTCAATGATAATTTCTTCCATTAGTTTTTCTCCTCCTTTTCCCTTCTCTTCTCCTTCTGGGACACCCACAACACGTATATTCATGTGCTTCATATTGTCTTTCAATTCCCTGAGTCCCTGCTCATATTTTTACATTTTTTTCCCTATAGTTTCTGTCTCTCGAAATCTACCATTGTAGGTTTCCATTGTTTTTTTCATCTCTTCTACTGTGTCTTTCATTCCCATAAGTTCTGTGATTTGTTTTTTCAGACTTTCAGTTTCTTCTTTTTGTTCTTTTCTTGCCTTCATGTCCTCCCTCAATTCATTGATTTCGTTTGTGATGAGGTTTTCCATGTCTGTTCGTACATTCTGAATTAATTGTTTCAGCTCCTGTATCTCATTTGAATTGTTGGTTTGTTCCTTTGACTGGGCCATATCTTCAATTTTCCTAGTGTGGTTTGTTATTTTTTACTGGTGTCTAGGCATTTAATTACCTTAATTAGTTTATTCTGGAAATTGCTTTCACTTCTTTTATCTAGGGTTTTCTTGCTGGATAAATTTGTTGTCTATCTGTTCTTTGACATTCCGTTCAGCTTTATCTGGACATTTAGCTTAAGTTTTGTTTAACAGAGGAGAATTTTTCAGTTCTTGTTTTCTTGTTTCTTGCCCTGCTTGTGTGGTGCCTCCCCCCCACCACTCTTAGGAGGGTCTGCTTAGATATTATAGACCACAGCCAGATTTTCCCAGTCCAAACTGGCCTCCTATCAGGAGGAAAGAGTCACCTGCATTTGTTTTCCCTGAGGGTGAGACCCAGCAGGTTGAAAGACTTTCCTGTGAAGTCTCTGGACTCTGTTTTTCTTATCCTTCCCTGTGTGTGGCATTTGTCTGACTGCAGGTCCCACCAGCATAAGATGATGCGGTACCTTTAACTTTGGCAGACTCTCCCTGCTGGGGGTGTGGTGGAGACAGAGGAGAGGTTGTAGGCTGGTTTTAATGGCTTCAAATTACCAAGCCCTGGGGTCTGAATTCCTTGAGGGAGGGATTCCACCTGAGTTGGGCTTCACCCCTCCCCTGGGCAAGGCACAGACTCCAGACAAGCCCCCAAAAGAGCTCACTTCTGCCTATGCCTGGGGCAGTTGCAGCCTGAAAAGTCCTGTCGCTGTATCCAGAGGCAGTCAAGCCTTTGTAGATACACAGCCACAAAAAACTCTGTTTCTTCCTTTTTTTTTTTTTCCTCTTTTTCTGTCAGTCCTGCCCCCTTGGTGCCGGGGCAAAAATGAGCAACCTCCGCTTTGATCAGGTTCACCTAAGCTGGGGGCCTATTTTTAGTAGTCAGAATTTGTTAATTAGTTCCACAGTTGTTGTTTGATTGTGCCCAGTCCCTGCTGCTGGTAAAGTCCTTTCCTTTCTCCTCTGGGAAGCAGCCTGTGGGGGAGGGGTGCAGGCCGCTGCAGCTTTGGGAACTCACGGTTCTGGGGGGTGCTCACAGCTGGTCCAGCTGGTCCAGACTGGGGTATGCTGTGTGTCCATTCACTGACATGGTTCTGGGAGCTATTCTGTACTGTTTCTGGTTTTTTAGTAGTTGTTCTGGAGGACGAATTAAAACAGCACGTTGTTAAGCTGCCATCTTGACCCAGAAGAAGCCAAGCCATGTTTCTTGAACATGCTACACTCAAACATGTGGCTCCTGCCGTGTGCTTCCCCCATACCCAGGTATCTGAACCCCATCACCTGTCCTTTCATTGCCCTCCAAGCATGCCTGCCTCAAAGCCCCCACACATCCTCATCCCACACAAAAACACTCACATACTCCAGAATGACACACCTCTCGCATGCAAGTATACAGTCTCAACCCACCCCTCATGGGAACTGTGAACCTGCTCCCAGCCCCTAGCACCCCTCTCCTCTGTAGCTCCTAGCCACTCTCCCCTCCCTACCCCCTGTGACTAATCACCTGCACATCAAGGCTGCAAGTGCTCAGCTTCATAGCTGGGCAACATCTGCCCCCAAACCTTAGAGACATACAACCCCCCCCAAACCTTGTACAAACATACATCAGTGTTTGGCCTCCCCTGACCCACACATGTGCATGTGTGCATTTCTGCCAACCCTCCCAACTCTGGGCAACTGTGGTCCTGTGCCTCTAGGCACCCCTGGCCCCATGCCATGTGCATGCAACCCCACTGCACTATCTGTGAGCTCTTGACACATCTGGAAGGTAGATTTTAAATGCCACGCCACTTGGATGTTTAGCAGAAGAGATCTCCAAGTGAAATATTGAAAGTGCAGGCTGGTTTCTCCTCAACCCTTATTGTGAGATGCGACCAGGAGAGATTCACTGAAAACTGAACTCTTGAGTATGAAGCAACACAAAGTAGATATTGTGGAAACCTATTGGCTTCCAGGAAGGGAGACCTCAGAGAATAGTGCTCCCTGTGAGGATGGCACCAGTCAGCCTTTTCAAAGAATGCCAGGATCAGACATGGAGTTATCCAGGAAGGATACTCCTTATATCTGAGGGGCATGGTCCAAGGCTACTGCCTAGAAAGCCAGCGAGAGTGCTGTGTGAAATGTATCAACAGAGCAACTGACAGCCTAGACTGTGGGGTTCAGACAAGGGACCTAATATATGAAAAACAACTTCAGAGGACAAACCATGGGGGCTAAGGTCCGAAGTGAAGCAGCCTGGGGCCAGGAGAGCGGACCCACCCGAGCAAGTGGAGAGGGCAAATTTAGCTCAAAGGCCAAGGATGGACCTTGCACTCTGTTGCAGTGCAAGATTCGTTCCGCCTCAGGATTTGCAGAGAGTGGGGCACATTTCCAGAGGAGGGGGAGAGGCTGGCTGCCACCACAAGGTGGGGTGAGCATGTGCAGCAGAGATGGCACAGAGCCTGCGTGCTGCCCCCATGCTGGGAGAGGGTGGTGCCAAGAAAAAGGTGTTCCCCCGGTGTCCCACATGGTTCCCTTTGGAGAGAGGTATAACTCTGCAGAGGACTTTGTTACAGGTGGGCCTGCTACTTTCAGATCCCCAAGGACCAGTGATTGTCAGACTTTGAAATCCAATGGATTTTGTCCTGCATATTGTCGAATCTGCTTGCGTCCTGTGTCCCCATGTTCCCCCCACCCTATCGGACAGCACATGTGTATCCCAGGACCGTTCCTCCTTCGCATGTTGGCAGCAAATGACTTGTCTTGGGATTGTAGAAGTCCAAAGCCAGAGTGTAGTTTTGCCATTCAGAGACCGTGCCCTAATGATCTTTGAAAGGACTTTGTTCATTTCTTGCTTTGTGTTTCATGTCTGTTGCTAGGGAAGTGGTCTGAGGTTCCCTGATCCTGTTATGGAATGAATGTGTTTTGCACATGGGAGAAAGAGGTCCTTTTTAGGGTCCAAATGGTGAAAGGTGCTGATTTGAAGGGATGCCTGTCCCCTAGACAAGGTGTGTTCTGATTTCACTCCCATTTCAAAAAGGCCGAATAATCCCCACCCAATAGGGTATGTTTCAAACTGGAATCAGATCCTCTCCCTGCAGGTGTGTTTTAATCAAGTGATTTTGTTTTGTTTGATTAGGTGACGACATGACTCCGGTCATTTCAGTGGGTCTCGGTATGGTTCTGGAGTCCTGGGAAAGAGGACACATTTTGGAGAATGATAGATGCCCAGAGAGCAGAGCAGAACGACCTGGCCACGAGAAGCAGAGTCTAGCAGCCAGCGACGTTTGAAGATGAAGAAGGAACATGCCTCCCAGGGAGCCTCCTGAAACCGGAAGCCAGGAGGGAAAGCTGGCAGATGAGGCCGTGCTCACCGTGTCTCCGTCCAGATGAGAGAGGCACCCTGACCGTGTTCACCATGTGCCTCTGCAGGTGAGAGAGAAAGTCTGACTGTGTTCCCCATGTGCCTTCTCAGTTGAGAGAGAAACCCTGCCCTTCATTGGCCTCCTTGATCCGCAAGGTATCTTTCCCTGGATGCCTTAGATTGGAATTGCTATAGACTTGTTTTAATTGGGTCCTTTGCTCAGCCTTAGAACTGTCAACTAGCAACTTATTAAATTCAAACAAAATTAAATTCACACAGGAAATATATGTGTACTGTCTCCAAATATCTTGATGTTGTTTTCATGTATATGTACATGAACAGTTATGCTTTTAATCAATAAAAATCTAATTTCTCATAAAATGTGCAAGTAACCTATTTTCCCCTACAATTTATGGTTAAAGAAGAGTTGTTACCCAGATCCATTTG